>NW_027095455.1:0-300000 GCF_036850765.1 Saccopteryx bilineata
ACCTGTCTTTGCCTCGGAAGCATCCCCTATTTCTACATCCAATTTCACTGAAGGGGAGACATTCTATGTCTTCCATCACAATGACCATCAGACATGAAATGACTGTTCTCTCAGAGAAAGGCATCAGAAAGCTGTTCTCAAAACTATTCTTTCTAACATACCAAGCATCCACTACACACACACACAAAAAAAAAATTCTGTAAAAAGAAACCCTCAGCTCTGTCTCCAACCACTATTCCCTCTCCTTCACCTGATTATGGACCGAACATCACCCTCACCTCCCTTCACTCCACTCTCTCTCCTCCTAGCACACAGGAAAGTAAAGCTTCAAGACAGAAGCGATCCATCTGGACGTACATCACCTCCACGGAAACCTCCTCACAGTCAGCCGTGTGCCCACAAAAATACACTGGCGAGCTCCACAGGCGAACAACGGGTAAGTGTGGACCAATTATCCCCTTAACTTCCAGATGACTAACCCTCTCCCTTCTCTGACACAGATACAGCTCAGCACCCTGTTCGAGTAACCTCAACTGCCCCATAGGTTGCTTTCTCTTCCTCTCTCCAAAGGTAAGCAAACTCAGCACACAAGGCAATAACCACCTCCCTTGGATTCTGGAAACCTTGTGCCTTGCTAGGCCAATGCAGCCCTACCTCCTGAACCTGCATAGAAAAATATCCACGTGACCTCACTCCTCCCCATTGACAAGACCCATCTCCCATCACAGGGCTCCTCTTCTCTTCAGAGGCTCAGTAGTCCAGCCTGAGCACTATGCCTCCCCACGTCCCAAGCCCCTCCCTCAGTGTTCACTCCTACATAGAATGAGCACTGTCTCAGAATCCCTTATATCCCCGCTACTAAACATCTCCCGCATGAACTGCTCCGCACTCCGATACACCACATTCCCGCAGCAGACCTAAACGAACAGGTAAGCTAAATGTGAACAGTACCTGACACCAAATGAATATCCAAAATTCTCAAGGGAGATGACCAGGTAACTCACTGGCCACTAATTCCAACGGAGGCCATGGGACACTCCTGGGCGGGCTGCATCCATAAATACTCAGCTTGTGTCTCTTCGCAATACACAGGCACAGACTCCTCCACGACCCTGCAATGAGTGCCAGCGAGCTCCCATTCAGTTCCTGACTGACCTCCCTACAGAAGGGTGAGATCACCCACCTTTCTCATGCCATGCCTTAAAAGAAGTCACAAACGGCCATGGCAATGAAATCTAGGAACTAAGCCCTCCCCCACCCCATTTTCCCAAAAACACCTACAGAGAAAACGAAATAATGCTCCTAAGTACATCCAATTCCATCCCCCTCAAGCTTATTAACCTATGCTTTGAAAATGGTGGAGCACAACTGCTCTCTGACACCTCCACGTGTGGCGGCCTCGCCACAGGACTCCACTTTGGGTGTGATGGACAGGACATTGGGGAGCGCACGCCTCAACACAACTGAGTAAGTAGGAAAAGCTCTGGGATCTCATCTCCCCTTCCTCTCACCGACCCCCCCCCCAGGCTACATTCGAACTGTAATAGCAGCTGTGACTAGCAGAGGTCAGTGTGCCATACGGGAGGCCGAGGGAAAGGGAATGCCGCCTCCAGCCTTCTTGTTCAGGACAGGCACACACGTGACCAAGGGTCGCGCAGAGCACCTTTCCCGGGAGAGGCAGTCTCTACCATGTTCTTCCTGCCATCCCGCTCCTAGGAAAACACACCTGATGGTAAGCTGTCTCCTGGGCACCTGCAGGGCAGCACAGAGGGCGAACTGGGACCCTGGGCGACATAGACTTTCCCTAAGAGCCAGCTAGGATGCATCTCTGGAGAACGCAGCCCACACAGGCTTCCAGAGCAAACAAAATATCTCACCCTTTGCACAGTACCCCCTCTACCAAGAGTTTACTCCACAGAAATCCACAGCAGGTAAAATCTTCAACAAACGTTTTCAACAAAACAACCTCGATCTTTCCTGCTCCTGGTTCTCTGTTCACACCTCGCAGTCCTCCCACTGCATTCCCCACGGACTGTCCACAACCACCATGCTTTTCACCGGACTTCAACTTCTGGAAACGGGAGGAGGCATCCCAGCCACCACGTCAGCGGCAAAGATGCCATTCTTCACAAGAGACTCGCAGACAGGGAGGCGAAACTCCAATCGGACTCCTCACAAACGCTCTTCTGCCCACAGTGCTGTTCCCAGCGAACGTTACACTGACGTGGCTGGTAAGTCCAGATAGCAACTCTCCTGAACTTCACCCACCCCTTTTTCTGCACTTCTCTACTTAAGAATCCGGTATTAATAAGGCAAACTCTCTTCTCTTTCTGTCCCAAAAGCCATGAAAATGCACACATTTAACTCCTGTCACTACACACAGAGAATCTGCTCTGGTACCGACTCAAACTCTCCTTCCCAGGCCTCTACATCAGTGATCCCCAAACTTTTTACACACGGGGCCAGTTCACTGTCCCTCAGACTGCTGCAAGGCAGGACTATAAGAAAACCCTATGAACACATCCTCATGCAAACTGCACATATCTTATTTTAAAGTAAAAAAACAAAACGGGAACAAATACAATATTTAAAATAAAGAACAAGTAAGTTTGAATCCACGAACTGACCATTATTTCAATGGGAACTATACTCCGCTCACTGACCACCAATGAAAGAAGTGCTCCTTCCGGAAGTACGGCGGGGGACGCATGGGGCACCCCTGCTCTACATAAACCACAAAACTCAGTGCGAAGAACAAAGGCGCTCTGACGACACAAGTCCTTGGGTGACCGGCTCAACTTTCACTATATGACACAATGACCCCGTCTACCCTCTACCCCATCCTGGACCCTTCTCTCTCTCCTCTCACACTGTGACTTCCCTTTCACTTTTCCACCCCTTCACTACAATTTAACAGACCCCACCTATATTTCTTATCTTTCCTTTGAACCTACTAAATGAACATCTCAAACAGCATCCACTGGCACACTATTCCACACTACGCCGCCATGGCCTTCACCGTGTCTTTCCCTTCCTCTGCCATGAAACGAGATCGGCCAATACATCTTCACCAATATCTATTACAGCTTTCTCACGACGAGTGCGTATGTCGGCACCCTACGGATGAAGCTCACTGGACACCATGTCAATTCCCTATCACTGGATACCGAAAAGCACAGGACTATGAAACAGGTAAGCTTTCCCCCCCTCTCTCCTTCTCCAATGATAACACACCGAAAACAATCAAGCTTTCAAAGTGCTTCCAAATAAAAACCCTCACCTTCTCAATTCTTATAGCACCTGTTCACCGAACCTCCACAGGAACCACACCCCCTTCTAACACTTTGTAACATAGGAAAACAATACTACACTGTAAAAATCCACAACCTCAGGACATGACAGCAGATACAGAAGCTTCTTCTAAAATATTTTCAACCCAACAGTCCAAACACCAATTCTTCCTACAAAAGGTAATCCCAGAGGAAGCCATGGGGACATTTTGAGAAAGCCAAGACCTCCATTTCCTGCTCCCCCTCCGGACGCCACTAGAAGGCACTGTTCACAGAATATGACAATAGAACCTCCAGCTCAAAACACACTGTCGCCCATTAGGGTTCGGGAACATCTACCGGTCCCTCCCCTGTTCCAGCTGTCCTCATGACGAAGCTATACCTACTGAAGAGAACTCATCGGGCCACACAACCACCTTTTAGGCGATGAGGGAGCACTTCAGGGACCCTATCTGCTCACTTCTACCCCGATCCCCCCTCAAGACCAACTGATGTACCTCCTTCCCTCCCATTCGCTATCCCTCACTCCCCTCTGTACCTACTACCAAGCCCAGAAGCTGCTCCTCTCCTCTCTCGGAGACCCAAATGCATCACACGCATGGAAAACACCGTCCTTCCTTCCACAGGAAATGGACTCCACATCCCCCTTCTCACTTCCTTCCCAGAACTGAACAGCTATCCCATGCAAACTGTCATCATCCCTCAACCCTACACCACGCGAACCTTCCTCTGGCCCCAAGTGTAAAGAATAAACTGCAATGCCTGCACTCGCAGCTTGGGTCACATCCCCCACGCACATGTCCAATAATGCTCACGTGAATGGCAATCCCTTTGCAAACCCTAGATCTCAGGAACTCTGCACATTGTCACTCCTACGGAACACGGGTGGACTTGGCCTCACACCACCACACCTGACCACCTCATGTTCCATGATGACACTGACACTGTAACCCAGCCAGGAACCGCCTTCCTGGGCTCCACAAGGAGGACACGATTACTATTCACCATCCCCATAATCCACCTTCACCACGTGAGGTCCTATACAACCGCCACACTCCCTTTTCTGCAGCAACACACCAAAATCACACTTACCCTAGAGCAGGCGTCCCCAAACTACGGCCCGCGGGGTGCAATTTGGCCCCATAAGGCCATTTATCCAGCTCCCACCACACTTCTAGAAGGGGCAACTCTCTCGTTGGTGGTCACTAAGAGCAGCACTGTATGTGCGAGCCCTCCACTACTCTCAGAGACAGTAAACTGGCCCCCTGTGTAAAACCGTTGCGGACCCCTGCTACAGTATGGGCTCTTTTACTCTTAAGTGACAGGTACGGAAACACTGTCACAGAATGCCACACCTATAACGTATCGGAAAGCCTTCTGTGAACCTTACCTGCAAATGATTCTGGATTGCAAGGACCTATTTTCCCCACTAGTTGCTAACACGTACATCATCCCAAATACCCTCAATGCCTTCTCTCCAACGGGCACAGCCACTTTCCGCCTGCTGAAAACACAGAAACGCAGAGAAGGAGCAATTGAGGAACACATGCCTCCTACCCTCTCATGATCCAGAACTTTCATAGAACACATAGGCTGCACACTAAACCCGTCTGTCAGAACCTCCAATATGTTTTTTACACTACTGGAAATGAAAATCAACACTGACATATTTACAACTGGACGAATCTCAAGTGTCTATGCTTTTCCCTTTTTCCTTCCAGTATACCATGCACTTGATTGCATGTTAAACATGCATAGCTAAGATTGCATGTTTCTCCCTCACATTAACATATCTAGCAGTTGAAAAGCGTCACGTAGCCTGAAAAATGTCTACCTTTTCAATATCTACCTTGATTCACAACCGTGCTTTCAGCAATAAACTAAAACGTTTTGAAATAGTTCTAACCTCTTCGCTTCAGATTCACACAAAGCTTACCAAACCCTGATACACTTCCTAAAACACCCCAAACTCTAACCCCTCCCACCAAAACCCCATATCTTTTCATCGTGAGCACCCTTGAAACACTTCTATCACAGAAACTTCTTTACCTTACAATCTCTCCTCCTACCAGTGAAGAGACATGCGCATGGTCAGCCGCATGGTCCAGCGAACGATCGCCATCATGCAACTCATGTAAAAGAACAGGTACGAAAACTCCTTCCTCTGCAATAGACACAAAGCCTTCCCCTCTGGACCCTGGCAGACAAAAGGATGTGGCAAGTCTGATCCCCACTGAATGATTTCAAGTGCCCCTTTCCCTCCCCTTCTTCTGACACTGCTCCTTCACTGCCCTCTCTCAGAGGAGCCAAGCTGTTCACGGGCCCCTACAAAGTTCTCTGTCAGGCACACAAGCCATTCACCAACTCCCAGACAGCCAATAACTATGATGATAATTTCAAGTCCATGTCCTACCTCCACACCGTCCACTACTCCCTCCTCCCTGCCCCACCTTGTCTCGCAGGGCTCCTCCTTTCTTACAGGAACACCGACCTCGCCTGGGATCACTTCTCTCCCGGGGACACTTGGCTGCCTCTGATGTCCCGATGCTCCCCACCGACGCTCTCTCGGCTGCTCCTCCATTCCTCATAGGCAACCCACACTTCTTCCCTGAGGACATGACAGGTCCTCCTTTCTGGCTATGAACTGATGTATGGATCCCTGGCTATAACCTTCTCAGAATGACTAAGACTTTCTCACACACTTGGAGCACCTATGCTTCTATCCCACGCCCTATCTGGACCTTCCTTGATATGGATGACAAAAAAAGGACCCCCACCCTCCTGCACTGACGTCAGTAACTCCCCATCTGGTGTGGGCCCTTATTGTGAACTCTCTTTCTTTGCGCCTCTGTGTGGTTTTACTGCGTCTGTTCCTTCTTTCCGACACCTGTCACCCTAGGAAAGACAGGACCTGCTCTCTCTCCCTCCACTATGCCACAAATGAGCTGTTCCATTTTCTTCACCCAGACACATTCAATATTCCCCTGCACATAAACAGAATTCCCTCCCGGCCAAAACAACAGACCGCTACCCTAAACAACTCAATGGGAATACACATCATTTTCAATTGTGTACAACAGACAGTCTTCAGGACCCACACTGAAACCCCATTTCTGTCCCCATCTTCCAGCTCCCTTGACTCCGCAACATTCCCAACTGCCTAGCTCTCACTATTTTTTCTCCCTCGATCTAATTCCGACTTACTCCCCTGCTCTTGTAGGCCTTCCAATATTCTCTCGGCTTGCCAAGAACATTTTCCACTCTTTCCATCTCTTTCTCCTAAAAAGGCCCCAGCACATGAGGTCCTATCTACTGTCACTATCCTCTGGATAGCTCTAGTACAGACGGATCACTCTCCCCAAGGGAATAAACCTCTGAAATTTCACGTACTTCTCACCCCAGTTAGAGCGGGAGACTACTCCAACCACTGGGCCAACCCAGGGTCACAGTTCCCCTTACAAACCTCACAAACAGATATTCTGACCTATCACAGTACAACCCTCATAATTAGTCATTACTTCTCTACCACACGGGCACTTCCAAGGACTGATAGCAAAATGGCTCTCCAAGGGACATACAGGGTCTCTCCACTTTTCTGATAAATCCATCTCCCCACAACCCCCTTCCCCTACCCTTTCGGCATTTCAAATACAAATAGTCACTGAACTGAGAGATGCTATGTAAACCCAGCTCCAAATACTCCCTGAAGACTCCCAAGGAGGGAGAAACGACTTCGACTGTGGGCCGGAGACCCCAGCTCCATCTTACACCCTGAGCACCATGGAATGGAAAGGAACCACCATCTCGAAACCCTGTGGGGCTGTGGCCGGGTCCAATTGCTTCACATCACAAACTGACATGGCGGGAATAGGTGGCTCAGCAATAAAACGGTAGAGATCTCCCTCAGCAGACACTCTCCCAATCCCCTCCACAACACCCCTCACCATCACCTCCTTAGTAAACTCAGCCAAGTCCCAACTTTCTGACAGACATGGAACGGGGTTGGAACTCTCACTACACAACACAGATATTCACAGATCCCCTGGAAGTCAGTTAATCTCTCTCCCCACCTTATAAACCCTTTTTGCTGACATTCAGCGGAACAAATCGATTCTGCTAACGACCATTACTTTCTCTATGAACACACACATGACAACTTAGTACGGAAGTTGGCCCCGCCAGCATAATGTCAATAACATACTTTGATGACCAGCAGGGCCTGGAAATCCTTTCCCTACACAACCTATTCTGAAAACAGAGATATCAATCTCACGGCCACGAGTTGACACTCCTTCCATTTACCAGCAAAATATCTTGGCCAGAAAATTCCTAACTGACACACGGTTTCTATGAATGGTGTGGGGGATCTGCTGATGTACACAGCCTCCTAATAGAGGAAGTACCAGCAGGCAGATCAGTTCAACTTCTACCCAGATGCTCTCGGTCTCCAAGGAAGTCCCTGACCCACAACATATCCAGGGTCCCCAGCTCTTCCCCTTTTCTTAAATAAAGTCCACACAACACTGGAAGAATCCCCAGCAATACTTCCTGGATGGGAACCCTACTATTCCCAAGGAATTACTAGGACATTCGATGGTGAAACACATACAGTAATGAAAGTACGACCTAAGCTTTCCTCACAGAGAACTGCTGCTGGCAGAGACAGGGCATGGACGGGCTACTGTGCTGTGGCATCGCAGCAGCACACTCGGGGGTGTTAGTCACTGGGTATCCTCTCGGGCATCATTTAGAAAATCTACAGCTTCAAGTTCAATGGTGACAGAATTAGAAAGCAAATGGTAACAATGGAAACAAAGAAGACTGAAGAACAAATGGTGGAGATTGTAGGCAGAGTAGGATCGGAGCCACTGTGGGCTCAAGAACCAGAAGTAGAAGCCAGGGCATAAGGGCAAGGTGACCATGAGATGGGATGTGTGAGGTGAGGTGACACTGGGAGTAGTTCAAGTGAATTCAGAAAGGGCAGAGAGAAGCTCAGGGGACTGAGGAGGATGGTGAGGGAACATACAGGGAGAAGGAGGAAACGAAGGAGGATGGCTGACGGTGGCCACAGAGGGGGGAGCGAGGAGGGAGATGCAGATATACAAGACTGAAAGGAAACCTCACACCTCTATCAAGACTTCACTACATTTCCAAGCAGACAATAACTTGTACCCTAATAACCTCCCCCACTGACATCACACCCCAGAAATCACTCCACTGCAACACACCTTTCTCTATAACAGAGTAGTCAACCTTTTTGTACCTACTGCCAAATGCTATATCTCTATGAGTAGTAAAATTTTCAAAATGCCCACCACCTCCACAATAATGATGATTTATAAAATAGGGAACGCACTTTGCTTTATAAAACTTGCAAAGCAGACTTAAAGCATATAATAATGATTACTTACCAAGTACTTTCTATTGGACTTTTGCTAAGTTTGGCAGAATAGATCTTTATATAACAACTTACTAGAGATAAATCTATTATTTACCCCAGACCGCTTGGCTCACTGGTAGAGCGTCGGCCTGCCCTGCAGCGGTCCCGGATTAGATTCCCAGCCAAGGCACACTGGAGAAGCGCCCATGTGCTTCTCCGCCCCTCCCCCTCTCCTTCCCCTCCCGCACCGAGGCTCCATTGGAACAAGGATGGCCCGGGAGTTGGGAATGACTTCTTGGTCTCTGCCCCATACAGTGGATCTGGTCACAACAGGGCAACACCCTGGAGGAGCAGAGCATAGCCCCCTGGTGGCCGGGCCTGCTGGATCCCAGTCAGGCGCAGGACTCTCTCTGACTGTCTCTCCCCGTTTCCAGCTTCAGAAAAATGCAAAAAAAAAGTATTGTTTCTGCTTGCCACCATGAGAGCTGGAACACCCACTAGGGTAGTAGGGACCAGGTTGACTACCCCTTCTCTAAAACCACCTTATCCACAGTTACACCAAACCCAGCGTACAACAAGACTAGAACCCTTCACGGCTTCTTTCCCTAGGAACACACACCTTTCTCAACTTTTCCGTCGACCCAAACCCATCCCCATCATGGCTTTCCATATTCTCACACCTCTCTCACAAATCCACCTGCGAGAACGGGACACTCCTTGCATCTACATACACACCGATGAACAAAGACAATAAAGTAACATCACGCCTCTCCCCGTTCACCCACACACCCACCACACTGTCCCAATGGACACTTCCACTGCTTCTCCTGGAACACCCTCACCTCCCCCTTCTATCCCCACTGCAGGCACCTGCATTATTCTGACACCACACACACCCAACAAACTCGAATTTATCAAATATTCCAGGTCTCCTACCAACAATGCCTGGAACCAAACAGGATGCTTCCCCATCGAAATGTCGCAGGATACTCTTCTGAGATTCTAAAATCCACATCAACACACATTTCCCCACAACTCCCTAGACCAACTCACCCCTAAAATCAGGCCCACTCTCCTACCCAGAAGAGGAAAGCATGACTCCTGATGACTTTTCTAAAGAATCTACTAATACCTCCCTGAACATAGGCACCCATCCCTACTGCCCTCAGACACAACTTTCTCCACATGGAATGTATTTCAAACTTTGGAATGCAGTAGGATCTACAACAGGGTAAAGCTGCCCAGGAAGACCTTCTGCAAGAAAACCCCACCGATCTGCACTTCCTCCTTCACTCTAGCTGCTTGCATACGGGTGTGACACACCTTTGCCCTGCCATACAACACCGAGTAGGGCAAAGTTCACAGAACGCCGTAGGCCACGTGACTACACTGAACTGCTCATTTCTTTTTCATGCCACAGAACTCCCTGAGCTGAAGGTGAGGCTCTGACACAAGCACACAATGACTACTCTGCCATCTGCCACCTTCCCTTTACAATCACTCTCACCACTGCACACTCTTGACTGCACAGCTGAGACACAAGCAACATGAAAGTAACAAAGATAGCCCTGGCCGGTTGGCTCAGCGGAAGACCGTCGGCCTGGAGAGCAGAAGTCCCGGGTTCGAATCCCGGCCAGGACACACAGAAGAAGCGCCCACCTGCTTCTCCACCCCTCCCCCTCTCCTTCCTCTCTGTCTCTCTCTTCCCCTCCCGCAGGGAGGCTCCATTGGAGCCAAGATAACCTGGGCGCTGGGGATGGCTCCTTGGCCTCTACCCCAGGCGCTAGAGTGGCTCTGGTCGCAACAGAGCCACGCCCCGGAGAGCAGAGCATAGCCCCTGGTGGGCGTGCCAGGTGGATCCCGGTCGGGAACATGCAGCAGTCTGTCTGACTCTCTCTCCCCATTTCGAGCTTCAGAAAAATACAAAAAAATAATAATAATAACAACAAGGATAGTAGCACAGAAGACACACAAGAGGACAAAACACAGAAATGTTAGTGAAAACAAAGACAAGGAAGAAAGACATACATAGGATGGAAAAAAAATAAACACAGCTATTACCCTACACAAGAAAGATGACACATACTACCAGTTGACCACTGGGTCACATCATACACTCTTTGCCTAAATAAGTGACATCACCCCTACTGATCACCGCACTCCCACTTCACACGACCCCCAGCACCGAACTGTGAAACCCCTCAGCCCCTCTTTCTATGACAAACATAAATGGGGCATAGACACCTATTGCTCCTGTCATCCTGGATCAGGGATAAGTGGATGGAAGAGGCTCCTAAATCAAAACTCCTGTACAACCTTTCACTACACACAGCATTCCAAGCCACTTACCCTGACAGAACTTTCTCCTCCGTGAACACACAACTTCCCACATTTCTCAAAGGACACCCCCCCATTCCCATGCTGTAAGAACCTGAAGGGCCTGTACTTTCTCTCCCTTCACTCATGCCCTTTCTTGACACCTGAATCTCAAACCTCCATCAGAGAATGTAGGCACTGCTCATCTAGATATACTCCAATCAACGGCAAAAAACAAAACACAGGACCTCTTCATGTTCACCCAACCATCAGACTTCCCTGCTATGTGCATCCCTAATAGTTCCTGTAAGATCCTACTCCCCCACTTCCTTTTCGACACTCCACACGACCTGGTCCCCACTACACGCACCTGCACTCTTCTGTCACCACACACACTCCAGGATGCCTCCCTTCATGGCACTAACCTAAAATGCACTTCTCCCAATATAAACATCAGACATAACAAGTTTCTAAAATCCTCTTGTCACCTACTACTACCCACAGGCTTCTAATGACTCCCTCTTCTATCACCAACACAAACACTCACAGGGCACGATCACCTGTGTGACAAACATTTTATTAATGACATACTTAAGCCAGCTACCACAACCATTTTTTTTTCAATTCCTTTCTTCTGGAAAAAAATAGACACAGCACACAACAAATCACTGAACAAAACGACATTTCTATAACTCACAAGAGGTGCTTTCCTCCTCAACCAACACAAAACTTACCCGGAAGCTTAAAACAAAGCGGTCACTAAGAACTTCCCTACACCATGACATAACTTTTCCAAGATGTCTACAATCTTCTTAAAAACCACCGACTCCAAACCGACCAAACTACACCTATCTTCCCACCGGTAACTCTATTAAATGATAGAAGTACAACTATAAACATTTCCTGCTCAAACTGATACATACTACACGTGATTTCACTACCCTGCCTAGGACGGTGACCATAGAAAGCATTCTCCTCCCAGAGCACGGACGCCGAACCACTGCACCATGGTGCCCACTAAATGTGGGAGCTACCACATCACAACAACCACTCCACGTCACACTGACTAGAAACTACCCTGACGTCCCGGTACTGACCTTCCTATCGAAACACTCCTGAGGACAGAACCGCAGCTACCGCTAGGACGGCCCTCGCTGCCATCTGCAACAATGGGGCCGAATAAGGGAACCACCACTACAAGCATAAGCACTGCTAAGACTGTAAAATACGGGGTGCCTAGGCAACAGGATCTTTCACGATGCAACTCTCAACCCCTAGTCCCCCTCATCGCTCACACCCCCCACTCTAACTCCTAAGGAACCCTGCCTACAGCTAACCTTTCTTTAGATGACCTGAGTGGCCATAACGAAGATGGAGACTGAGCAAGGACCACCCCACTCTATACCCCGGTCACCCTGACGAATCTCCGTTGCCACTTTCCTGTTAATCCTTCCCTCGCACAAACCATTTCAACTGACTTCCTGTAATGCCACTTCTTTCTCAAAAGTCACCTCCCATTCCTCTATGCTCCCCGCCTCACCCTTTCTGTTCCCCTTCTGGACAATATTCTGTACCACCAAATCCCTACCATTCTTTATACTTCCATGACACGTACATAACCCCATCCTCCAAATAAGACCCGTGACACAGAAACCAACACCTTACACTGACCTCCTCTCCAGCACCCAATCAACCACATAACCTGTCCACACTGAACGGGCTAGTGGCAAATACACCCACACCAGGCAGGCCCCATCGCTCTCCTCCAGCTTTTTCACCACTCAGCACCAATCTCTCTCCTCTATCCATGATGTCGCCCTCCCCACAGATTCCCTCTTATTAGCTCATAACAACCTATGAACACACCTATTAGGGGACACAGGAATAACATCCCACAAAACCACTCTTGTAACACAGTGTAAGGCCTACCTCTCTCTGGATACCATGAATCTCACTGATCTAAAAGACCTCCCTCCATCCCTTAGCTCTCTCCCTACGGAACGCACTGACAGTAAACACTAACTCCCTTCCCTCTTCCCCCATGCTCGGTTCTTCTAACCTACGGGGAACTAAAGCATCCTCAGGATCCCCTGTACTCACACTTTAACATCCTTCCTTACACTAACTTCACAAGTCTCACTGAAATAGAACCTACACTCACCCCCTTTACCATCATCCACTCACACATTAACTAACCCATAACATATTTTAACGATACTTGCACTGCCCATCAACGTTCCCTCTCTCTCTATGGCTATCGGTTACCAAAAAAGCCATACCCAATAAAATCATGCAGCTCCTTAGAAATACTGAAAACAACCATGTACACTTTCTGGCCCTGGTCGGACAACTCAATGCAGTCCACACTGATGACGCGGGAAACGATCACGATTTCTGCCTATAAACAACGCCCCCCCCCACCCACACACACACATCAATACACTTCCAATGAGCACGTCTCCATAGAGCACCTAAGAGAAACGGCAGGACTCCATGCCCCCCCCTTTCTTCTCCACCACCCTCCCCCTGATAACCGCTTCACTCTTCTCTTATCTCCTTGAGTCCACGCAACCTATCTACCTTTTCCTCTAACAGGCTCTGACAGAACTCCCATGTGGCTAAGGCATGCACTAAATTTCCTGACCTAACTGGGACCTTCTACAAGACCAAGCGGTGTCTACACCATACATCCTAAAGCGGCATATCTCTACTCAGGGTTCCCTGGATGCCATCATAAGCCCGAGAAACGAGACAAGCTATAAATGATACTCCTGCCTCACGTTCACATCACCTGTTACAAAATACACTAAAATTCTGCAAGTCATGAATGGAAAAAAGCACAACACGACATAAAAATTCCTTCTATCATACACGTTCTGAAATGTAACATGGCGTATCCACTTCCTAAGGGTTCAATGTATTCATGTGCAAACTCCACCAATATCTTCCCCTCCGCAAGCATAAGTCACATCAAAAGTTTCTCTTCCTATCCCATTTCCAAAAACAGTCATTATGCACTCACTGTTACGACTCAGATGACCGTCCACCAGAAATGCTGACTACTTTCTCGATTTCAATACACACAACTAAAAGAAAAAAATTGCAACTCCCTGAAATGGAAAGGCGATGAAAAAAAATTTAAACACGAGAACAGAACATGAAAACCAAAGTACATTTCTGTACCATACACTCTATTCAAGACTAAAAACGTATCCTAGAAATGAAGAATGGAAACTCTTTTTATTTTCTTTCATGGACAGGGATGATCCGTACCACACTCAATACATGACAAACTCAAATACTATGGCCCACAGCAACTGAAAGACATGGATACAATCTTCATGTTCAAAAGCATAGCATGGACCTCTCTCAGAGACACACCATACCTTGACGACTCCTTCTACCCACGAAAAAAAGATAATTTTTAAAAACACGAACATGACTACAACATAACCTTCCCTGTACCTACACGCTCCACTTACACCCCAAAAGACTGCACCTTATACATAATCTTTCACACTACAAACTTTTTCAAAACCACATATTAAACCATGAAACAAGGTCCTACCGCTTTTGATTCACTCTGAATACCTAAATGCTATTCATCCCTCTTATAGCCATAGATCACAAAACATGGAAAGGCATAAAATGAAAATTTCACTTCCGTTCACATACTTTCAAATGCACCTCTTAAACCTCTCCGACCCCCGCATAACCAAAATACTCACTAATACAACAGGAACATAATCGCAAGGAAAAGCTGAGATAACTGAAGGTGGGGCAACACTGATTTCCAAACCGCATGAAAATTTACACCCAAGCCACAGTAACCCACAAGACCTCACTTCACAATGTCAAAAGGGGGGAAGGGGTCTAAAGCTGGCGATTCCTGTCACCATCACAGCTGCTGCTAAGCAACCACAATAAAGGAGACTTATGCCCCAGACAAACAGCTATGAGCCACAAAAGGTCACTACCTGGAACACAAAGACAACAAACCACGCTCTATGGAGAACACAATCACAATTCCATGACAACCTAAACAGTGTCTCTTTTTCCAAACTAGATCTCAAACGATCCCTCTCTTCAAGGACCGACAGGAAAGCTGAGACCTGAACAACAACAAACACCACACAGTCCACCTGCCACGTGGTCTCCTTCCTCTTCCACTCCCTTATAGACTTACTGTCTTTCTCTCTTATTTCCATTTACTAATGAGATTGACCACAGAGACACTCACCGATTCTAACACGCTGATGACAAGGGAACACCTTTCTTCTGTTCCATCACACCATTCCATTGTCTGCTCGTGCCCCGAACACAATTCCTGATCCGTCATCCCATACTTGTTCTTCTAGACTCCACTCCCCTGGTAACCACTTCCTTTTCCTCTCTGTCCATGAGGTGACAGACAGTCTTTAGATTTCACCCTTTCCTCTCGATACCTTGGAAAGAACACCTGGATGTATACTTAGATATATTGCACTAACTCGGCACCTCTTCGCCACCTGAAGTACCGAGCACTGCCGCTATCATTCACCACTACATGATCACTTTCTTTCTATAACTAGAAAATAACTTCCTCTTAAACACAGTAAAACTACTTCATTCGGAATGGTTCCATTTCAAAATATAGCCAAGACTTTGGCTTCAATAATTTTTATAGTACAATTCCCCATAGGCCATATTTGCCCAACATAACGGTACTTCACAATCGACCCGGGGGGAGGGGGGGTTGGATAACCTTTCCATGTTAGCAGTGGATACAAGTAACAAGTGCTCCTCAGCAGGTCTGATACAGGGAGTAGTCAACCAGGAGAAAAAAGGATCACACCAAAAACATCACCACGACTCGCATCCAACTCTTCCGCACACCGAGAATAGTAGAGTACAAACACCAGTTCATTTTCAATACTAAATCACAAATGCTGACTCTCTTCAACCACCCACCTGACACCTAAAAAACAACCAAAACAAACAGGAAACCAACCATTCTTGAAAACTTCCTGATCAGTATCTTCAGCTGAAAAGAGGACCCAGACACTTTGGGAGGCGAGGAACATCTCACCACCTGCACACTAAACCCGCACTGTGATGAACCACATTAGGCACGTCTGCATCTCTCCTTCTCCTCAAGACTCGCGACCCAGTCTTTCACGACTCTTTCCAGATCTCACCAGCAAGATTTCTTCCCACCCTTTAACATTACAAAACCTATCCGCTGCACCATTATTCTTTTCCTTTGATAACATGACACACACAGTCCTCTCTGGAAAAAAACTTCTTCTCAAGACAAATTTTTAATTGGCCTCATAACACGGCTTGCTACCACTGTCACCTGTCTCAAGGTTTTCTAGCACATAAAGCAACCGAGACAGAACCCTATATTCTGAAACCCCAACCCTCATGCTGATGCCAACCTTACATCACCAGATACGCTAAACAAACAAAACACCATATTCCTTCTCCATAGACATAAATACCTACATCTTGAAATAAAACCTTTCATACTACATAGAAATTCATATCTCCTTTTATACCGAAAACTTTTCTCTTTACACGATGAGAAAAGTCTTTCACTCATAGAATAACTGGTGTCAGAACAATGAGAAAAGGATATTACATTATACCCATCTGCAAACCTGTAAATAAAGAAAGTGACTAGACACATTGCATTACCAACTATTAAAATACACTTCTAAAACAACCCAAAAATGAATCGATACTACAGTTAGAAAACGATTTCCACATACAGATGATAAAACATATTCCTTTTCAGGTCTTTCCCGAATCAAACTAAAAATTGCCCCAAGGGAATATTGTAAAGAAATAGCGGAATTTCCCATCTCACACAAGGTGATGGTCCGATGCCTCGCAGTACAGACACTAACACGACACGTACTGCTGATCACCTACCGAGCAAAGGGCCTTCACCTACAGTGAAACATGGCCGAGAAAAAAATAACTTTACCGCTCAGAAAAGAAGCCCTACTTTATGAGAAAGATCAATACTCGCTAGACAATACAGACAGCATGCCCTACGCCTAAAGGGAAGCCTCTCTTCAACAACCGACACAGAGACTGACCCCTACACAACATCATCAAACATAAAACCTCCCATCTTTCAAACACTCACTGCAAGTGTCCTAGGTCCAGAAGACACACAAGAAAACTCAGGAGTCCACACGTTTTTGCTGAAGCGGCACATGATCCATCTTTTGAAATACAGCCATGAGCCTGCATGGTCAAGCGGTGGATACAGTTATCGACCTGGAAAGCTGAGGTCTTTGGTTCCAAACCCTGGGCTTAGTGGGTCAAGGCAGAAATGGAAACAACCAGTTCATGCTTCCTATTCCTATCACCGTCTCTCTCCTCTCTCTAAAATCTTACATTACTTCCCCGATAATATACCTGTCACAAAAATAATCTTCAACAATATCCACCTTTCTCACACAGAACAAATAATAGTGAAAACATAAAAAATAATCTCTATGTGGCAAATAAATTAACCCGACGTAACGACTCCATCCAACCCAATCAACGTAAACCTAAGATTTCTCTAAGAAGGCTTCGAACTTCTTGAAAACTGACCCTACTAAACGAAGAACCAACCTCCTACACATTTCGATGCACTGAAACTGCTTAAAGTCTATAGGACTCTCCTCACCCTCCACCTACACACCTTTCACGACACCATTCTCCTGTTCACATCGTTTCAAAGAACCATCTAAAAACAACCAAAAAAAACCCCAACATAATTCACTACTAAAGGTAAAAACCAATGTCAACGGACAAATCGCTGTGCCGCTCTGTTCCTATCGCTGCGGTTTCCATAAATATTCAAAGCCAGCTTTCTACATCGGGTATCTGAACCAAAGCTGAATATACCCCCACGACATATTTGGCCAATATGGCACCCTTCTGTATTATCAAGACTGTAAGGGATGCTTTTTAGTTGCATTCTGTACATACAAACGACACATGCAGAAAAGATCCTGCAATGCACAGCCATGAACCCAGGACAAACACTGACCTGCCCCAACACATCCGTACAACGCAGAAGACAAACCCCACTAGCTGACACCTAATTTTACCTATTCGATTCTTCTTCACATGAAAAGAGCCACGATCTCAGCACATACCGGCACGTTTACCTTACCAAAGTAAAGTCATTGACTCTTCAGAGAACTACAAATGACGATAGACAACACCTTCAAAAAATAAAAACAGAAACGGCCCCATGGGAAACATTTAAAAACGCTAAACCTGAAAACGGGACAGAAAGCTTCCGAGAAAAATGTTTGAACAATTTCTGTGGGATGAGCTGATTAAAGGCTAATACTTATTCTAAAAAAAATAATACACCAATTGACAAATAGGAATAAAACAATTTATTCCTTCTCCAACTCACCACTGAAACTGTGCTTTAAAATCCTCATTGACTGACCAAGCGGAGACTCGGTGGATAGAACGTCGGACTGGAATGCAGATAACCCGGGTTCGAGAACACCAAGGTCACCACCTTGAGCGTGGGCTCATCTGCTTTGAGCAAAACCCTACCAGCTTAAACCCAAGGTCGCTGGGTCCAACAAAGAGTTACTCGGTCTCCTAAAGGCCTACGGGCAAAGCACGTATGAGAAAGCAATCCATGGTGTTCCAACGCGCGATGGAGAAATAATGATTGATACTTCTCATCTCTCTTTCCTGTCTAATTCTCCCCGTCTAACCCTCTCTCTGACTCACTCTCTGTCTCTGTATAAAATACATAAAGAAATGCATCGATAAAATTTGAAAAAAGCACTTCTCTTATAAAAAAAAAAAACCCTCATTTAGGATGCAACCGTCATGCAAATGTACCCTACACAACACTCAAAACGGCTGACGGCAAAAACAGTAACAGAAAAGAACAGCGTTTACAACCCTTCAGTTCTATGGACCCGGGAGCTCCCGCTTTTCATGCATTTCACATCAACTCTGTAACCGGAAACTCCCAATGACATGAATCGCACCTACAACAAAAATTACAGCAATGTATCATTGAACTGGATGGATAGCACCTCTCTCGTACACGTAGAGAAAGTCATTTCTTCAAAAACGATACACACCCCACCCCCTTCAAAATACTCAGCCGTGACAGAACACACTGTCCCTAAACGGAAAACTGAACTTCGCCTTCATAGACGATCCGCTCTGCTGAACGAGATCTGCGCACCTGCGCTAACGTGGCATTCTCGGAGGCGACCACACGGGGGCGCCGAGACATCACGCGGACGGCGATTGGAAAAGCAACCGTCTTCTACTCCGCACCTGTGTTGACAAATACAATTACAGAACACTTTACAATGAAAATATTCTACAACTACTGCATTAAACTCCTTTCAGGTTGCAGAAAGATTCCACGCTTCCGCCTCGCTTCTTTCTACTTCAACCTTAACTGGGCCCCCAGGACATACATACTCGGCCGAAACGGTTGCGTCTCCTCTGTGAACATGGTCCGGAGGACCGAGCACTGGAGAAAAAGAACAGGTGCTCCTGAGCCCCGGCGATGCAGACGGCGTTGACCCGAGACACAGAATGATCTAGGCCAAACAATCACTACTTCGCCAAGACGAACCCGACTTTCCAAGCAACAGAAACAGTCAAGTACAATACAAACATCTGGGTGTTTTGCATCCTGGATCACGAAGGCTGCCTCTCAACGACCCACGGGGAATCTCATACACACAGAACGACACAGACAAAAATCAATCGTCTTCAACAATTCCGGAGCGATGCCTTAGGCTGAGAAGATGCCCCAGAACAGCACAGACTCACAAAACATCTTACGGCTTCAGACACGAAATCTCACATACAGAAACCACACTGGGTCTCCCAAGGTCAGTGCTTCTTCTCACGAACCAACATCCTCTTTAAAAACTTTCTTCATGTCACTGAAAACATGAGTTCCTACTCTTCCACATCTTACCATTCATCCTCTAAACTTCCATTATTTTCCTTTGGTGAAATCATAAACAAATACCTCTTTACAAATACACTTCTTCGTGAAACTTTTCATATACTAAAAATCAAGGCTTACTACTACTCTCAAAGAGCCTCTTTTCCCCTACAAACAAAACCGGACCATAAAGAAACCCTGCAATCTGGGACCCTTATCGCCACCCTCACTCAAACTATACCACACCACATGTTACAATCCAAAATATACCCCGGAGAACCCTATGTTCTACTATGTCGTTCCTCTGATATTCTGTTGCTATAACACACGCATCCCCAAACTACGGCCCGCGGGACTCATGAAGCCCCCTGAGGCCACTTATCCATCCCCCACTGCACTTCTGGAAGATGCACCTCTTTCGCTGGTGATCATTGAGAGAAGCACAGTTCCCATTGAAATACTGGTCAGTTTCTTGATTTAAACATATTTATTCTTTCTTTCACGTATTGTATTTCTTCCGGGTTTTTTTTTTACTTTAAAATAAGATATGTGCACTGTGCATAGGGATTTCTTCATAGTTTCTGTTATAGTCTTGCCCCCTAACGGTCTGAGGGACAGTGAACTGGCCCCCTTTCTAAAAAGTTTGGGAACCCTGCTATAACACATGATGCCTCACCTTTTTCAACACGATGGATGTTTAAGGACACACAACTACCTCAGCATCGTGGCATAGTTATCTATCTCACAGCTATCTACACCACCCAGAACTGTCTCCGGCACACATCCTGACGAGGTACACCTATCCTGGCCTTCAGCTGCACTTCCAGACCACAGGACCAAAGAACGAGCACCAGACATCACAGAGGCCACGTAGAACCCCCCCACAACTACCTGCTGAGAACAAACACTGTGGAACACATGAGGACACTGAATCACGTGTGAACCACAACACATTTCAAAACATCCTTGCTTTCTCATGACTCATGACAAGCTCTGTAACAGGGCTTGAATAATGTCAACTCTTGGCCCTGGCCGGTTGGGCTCAGCGGTAGAGCGTCGGCCTGGCGTGCAGGGGAACCAGGTTCGATTCCCGGCCAGGGCACATAGGAGAAGCGACCATTTGCTTCTCCACCCCCAACCCCTCCTTCCTCCCTGTCTCTCTCTTCCCCTCCCGCACCCAGGGCTCCATTGGAGCAAAGATGGCCCGGGCGCTGGGGATGGCTCCTTGGCCTCTACCCCAGGCGCTACAGTGGCTCTGGTCTCGGCAGAGCGTCGCCCCTGGTGGGCGTGCCCGGTGGATCATCGGGCGCATGCGGGAGTCTGTCTGACTGTCTCTCCCCGTTTCCAGCTTCAGAAAAAAAAAATAATGAAAGAATAATGTCTACTCTTGGGCCCTGGCCGGTTGGCTCAGCGGTAGAGCGTCGGCCTAGCGTGCGGAAGACCCGGGTTCGATTCCCGGCCAGGGCACATAAGAGAAGCGCCCATTTGCTTCTCCACCCCTCCGCCGCGCCTTCCTCTCTGTCTCTCTCTTCCCCTCCCGCAGCCGAGGCTCCATTGGAGCAAAGATGGCCCGGGCGCTGGGGATGGCTCTGTGGCCTCTGCCCCAGGCGCTAGAGTGGCTCTGGTTGCAACATGGCGACACCCAGGAGGGTCGCAACATGGCGACGCCCAGGACGGGCAGAGCATCGCCCCCTGGTGAGCAGAGCGTAGCCCCTGGTGGGCGTGCCGGGTGGATCCCGGTCGGGCGCATGTGGGAGTCTGTCTGACTGTCTCTCCCTGTTTCCAGCTTCAGAAAAATGAAAAATAAATAAATAAATAAATAAATAATGTCTACTCTTTTCCTTTCCTACCTCCACTATCTATGGGTTCCTCTTTCAATGTTTACACAATACCCAACTGACCTACATGGCGCTCTACTTCATTGAAAAATGCTTCCTATTCCTAAAACACCTTCCACCCAGACCCTTCCTCTCCAATACTAACCTCTCTCCTCCTACTTTCTTTCTTAATCAACCTAAAAACAATTTTACATAAAATCCCTTCTCAAATAGGTCTATTAACTCATTCTTTCATACTTTCTGAAAACAACACCCAAACCTTTAATACTGCTATACCCTTCGTTTCGCTTCAACTATTAAAATACAAAATATAGTCTGACCTGTGGTGGCGCAATGGACAAAGCATCAACCTGGAAATGCTGAGGTCACTTGTTTAAAACCCTGGGCTTCCCTGGTCAAGGCACATATGGGAGTAGATACTTCCTGCTCCTCCCCCCTTCTCCCTCTCAGTTTCTCTCCTCCCTCCCTCTCTCTCGCTCTCTCTCTCTCTCCTCTCTGAAAGGAATAAATAAAAAAAATAGAAAACTTTAAATTAAAAAAAATACAAATTATAGAAAAACTATACAAAAAACAGTACATAAAAGAAAACCCAACTCCATTAAATCATTCCTTCCACCATGTAGCTACCCAAATAAACTGCTGCGCTAACTCCTCATCAATACACATAAACGGCCCAAGTCTTGGGTCTCATCACTAGATGCTCATTCAAACACACATTACATATGACAAAAAGGTGCGCTTCACATGAAAGAAAAAAAATATACAAACTGATAACAGAACAATCACAGAAGCCTACCTGACCGGGCGATAGCACAGTACATGGAATGTCATACTGGGATGTGGAGGACCCAAGTTGAAAACCCTGAAGTCACCAGCTCGAAGGCAGGCTCATCTGGTTTCAGCAAGGCTCACCATCTTCACCCCAAGGTCACTGGCTACAGCAAGGAGTCACTCGATCGGTTCTACGACCCTAATCGAGTCTCATATGACAAAGTGGTCCATGAGAAACTAAGCTGCCGCAACAAAAAACTAATGCTTCTAGACTCTCTGCCTTCCTCTCTGTCTATCCCTATCTGTCCCTCTCTCTGCCTCTGTCTCTCATTTAAAAAAAAAACCTCTGCTCCCTCTCTTAACTTTGGAAGCAACAGAATCCCCTCCGAACTCATGTTCATGGCTCATCCAGTTACAAACAGAACAGAACACAAGACAGGAATCCGCGGGATTCAAAACAACACTCAGCAATCTATCACAAGGCAGTTCACAAAACGAACTATGAAATGCCATGGAAAAGACACATGCACAGACAGAAATGCTCCTCAAACCTAGAAACCATCCTGTCTCGCCACTGACAAAAGCTTCCTTTGAAATTTCCAGAATTCCTTCCGGAGGAAAAGTCTACAAACCCCATCCAATGCTGCTCTTCCCAACGTTTCCACAGGAGGGCGGCAAAGACGTCAATGCTCTTCAGCCTGAAAGAGCCACCTCAGAGGCTCACCGCCTTTATGGAACTTCCGTCAAAATGGGAACATCGCTGACCAGCGAACCTTTCCCACGGGGAAATCTGTTCGTCCTCCTCGCTGGCTAAAACTCCATCGGGAAGGAAGGCAGACAGATATCTGCATAACAGCCACAGCCCCTCTCTCCACACTGCACACTAAAAAGCTAAGTGTCCTCACCGTTTTCTGCATCCAGACGCTCCTTTTCTAAGGACCGTTTATACATAACCAGCACTCCTCCATAAAAATCTCCTTCTCACTGAGCACTCATAGAATACTCAGTGCCGTGAAAGATGAATTCACTCACACAAAACGAACACATTCTACGGCCACCTATGTAAGACAAACAAAGTCACCAACGATGGGCAAAGTCAACAATGGTAAGCACAGAGGAAAAACAAGTGCTGACGGCACGACTAGGTTGAACAAGCCAGTATGACAATACAATGACATTTCTTTATAGATCTCTTCCTTCTACTCTTTGAAATGAAAAATCATAAATGCCCCACAAACACAAGGACATCCTCCTGAGACAGCAGAGCTTTGCCACGCACCTCTCTGTATGGCCCGCACCCACATGACACCTACATTTCTAAAAACTGCACGAAACCACAGTGACACCACACTATACCGTAACCACATCACATTCGATGGTAGGACTCATGGGAACATCCAATTCTATACTCCTCTATCAATCCTGACTGTCCCCCAAGAACCATTCAACACTCCTCCCTGACCTATTGGGGTTTTCCTAAGGCTAACATTAAACGAGGAAACAGAAATAATAGATGATGATCACTGAATACAATGCAAACAATGATCCCTAAATTACAGCCTCCTCTGACTGAAGAACAGCTGGGAAGGACTCCATTAGAATACAAAGGAGGCATCATCATGCACTCTTCCTCAGAAACAATACCTCCCCCTACACCACACACCTCGCAGGCTGAGACCTCGAAATCAAGGTCTGGACTACCCAGAGAACGACGAGGAAGCCTTTTCTGGGCTTCTGTCACACTCGAATAACTGGAGGATCTCAAATAAGCACACTCTCTTCAGACAGTATGTGACACAAGTATAAACCAGAGAACTAAGAAAATGATTCCCTCTTTTCAAACCTCACAGAGGGCTCGGTGACACCGTTCCCACCTTGCACCTTTCCGTGACACCGTTTCCAGGGCACACCTCATTCACTAAAGCATTCCTGCTCCAAACCTAAAACCTTACCCATGTGACCCGCTGGGTACGATCACCACCACAATAGACTACATCCTCTCAGACGAATCTTGCCATGACTTATGAAATTTCACGAAACCGATTCCTAACTCTCTCTTTGGATTCCAAGCAGGACACCGCATTTTAACGTAGGCATGAAAGGACTCACAACACCTACTGTCTATCTCAAGTCACCTCACTTCTTCCTGGTTCCGTCGGACACTCCACCAATCTGAAATCTCGCACTCTCAAGAGAATGCACATATTGTCACCCAACCCGACAAATATATTCTCCTCTCCAATTTAAATGCGGGAGATGGGAACTAGACTCAATATCGAGAAACCATGGAAACATACCTCACAACGCCCAGGCTTATGTTTCCTGATAAGAAATGGAAGAGCTAGTAAAGCCTCCTGTGCCCTTCCACACAAATGCTCACAGATACACACTCACACTCCAAGGCCAAGGAAAAAGTCACCTCATTCTAGAATCACACATACCTTCACCATGAGCACTATGGCCTCTACATTAGAAATCTACCCAATACTCACTTCAGAACCATGTCTGTCCCATCCACCACATTCCCCACACTTCGCACCCACCGATTATCGCTGGTTTTTCCCCGAACACAAGCTTTTCAAAGGCAAAGAATACAAAAATAAAGATATTAGAGAAGCACTGGCTCAAGGTTTGGCATCTAAAGATAAAAGAGTTTTCAAAAACAGGATACACACATTGCCCTCACGCTGGCAAGAAATCATTCATAAAAATGTCAATTACAGTATGTAATAAAGTGTATTGATGGTAAGAAAATTTTGTATTCTGTTTTCTTCCAGAAACACACAGAACTTTCCGGTAGACCTTATATGCTCCATTCCTTCCCCTAGCGACCTATATGGCTAGCCCTCTAGGCTCCTTAGAGCAACTACAACTTCTCCATCCCTCACTAAATCAGCAACCTGGATTTAAAAAGCTGATTAAAAAGGACACAGAAAGGTCCAACCTAGGAGACATACCTTGCTATCCTGAACTGTCTTCTTCAAGGTCCCATCACATTCACCATGCAGGAATCATGGCGCTGGCTCAGTAGACACACACTTCAAATAGCTCAGCCTAGTCCCTCTGAGTCATCCAACACCCATTCCATTAAAAAGCATATGGAACTACAGAGCAACGGAAAACTTTGATAAATTCCTAGGTTTAATGCTCAAGTCTTCCACCCACATTTTCCCCATGACGAACTGAAAATACCAACACATACTGGAAAGCACTAAAGTCCTCAAGTCTCCTTGAGGTACACACATCTCTACACACACTCCCTCCTCTCAGCACCACCACCAGATACTTCACACAGGTACACACCCACGGACTCCCGGGCAAGACAGTCCAGTCTCCACAACTTAGAAAAAACCCACAGCAAATAGTCAATGGGAATGATTGTAACTGCAGATCACAGGATTCATACTAATATAGCATAGGAGTCGGAGCCTGAAGGGAGGGTGTTTTCTCTCTGTACACACAATGGACTCTGACAGCACCTGCGGGCCTCTAACGGGAATATTCAAAGCACTGAAATTCCTGCATCAACACAGTGGAGGGGGCATGCAGTAGGCCTAGACACACTGACAAGAAGTAATAGAAGGCCCATAACATGGGAACAAAACAAAGTACAATACTATTGTCTTCTCCCATACACCTAGCCTCTCAACAAGCCCCCATAAAACACACACAAGCAACAAAGATATCACGCTTAAATATGTTACTACTGTTTCCCACCTAAACACTAACCTTGAGAAAGCATAAACTAGACTAACACCGACCACTGTCACCTGAACACAGACCATCCTGAAAGTAACAAAGTCTCACAGACAGGTGCCAGCAATGCCCGCTATGCACATGAAAGTGGTATTGCTAGCAAACAGTCTCTCACTCATGGGATATCAATCTTCAAAATACATTAGTACACCAGGAAGGGAAGAGAGGAGGCCCCAGACATACAGCTTCCTAAATGAATGACCTATTCTACCCCTAAAAGATGACCATCACCACTGATGGAAATGCAATACAACACATCTTCCAAACTCCACCTCTTACTCCTCAGCTCGTGTACTCTGAACTTCAGCAATCCTCACTACTATGCACTCCACTTCAACACCTGCTCTTTCCCAACCCCTTAGGATCTCCTCCTTGCTTCCTCCTCCATTCCCAGAACACGAAATAACCTGCCTAGAAGACAATCTCTCACTCTTGAGATATAAATCCCACATGGCCTTCCCTCACCTTGGCTCCCAGAATCCCTCCTAGACCTTGAGTGCAGCCTTCCCAAGGTCTCCCTTCTTTCTCTGGGACTTTCACAGGGAGACTCACTGCAATCCCCAGTGAACCAGGAATCATGTCCTCATCACACCATCAGACAGGGAGACACCTCGGCACACCAAATACACCTGCAAACGAACGAAAACTCACTACCCGGACATGGCCACTGAGGATCCTGTCTTGACATGCACACAGGAAAAACGGGAAACTTTTGAAAAAAAGATAAACACGAAAGAACCCAATGGGAACACACACAAATGCACAATGCCGTAATCCCTACACACAGCATCAGATACCATTTCATCAGACCTCCAAACAACCCCCAGACAACAGCCTCCCCCGGGGGCTACCTCATTGCCATATTCTATGAGACTCCACCCCAGGACCCGCCCCCGAAACCCACCCGCTTAATAATCCTCCTCACAGGGACACACCTCAGCTCCCCTCCCGGGGACACTCACGAACTAGGCGAGTGCCTCTCCTTTCCTCCGCACCCTCTCCCTTCCCACAGCCCCCGCACCCTCTCCCTTCCCACAGCCCCCGCACCCACGGCAGCAACGGGCAGGGGCACTGAGCTCCGGACTCCCCCCTGACCCGGTCTCCTACCTCCCTTCCCTGCGACTCCCCCACTCGGCCACTTCAGACCCCACAGACTACCCCGGGGACCTCCCCCCCACAACCTAAGCCCTTCCTCGCTTCTCTCCCCCACAGGAACGCAATGGACACCGCCCGCACTCCACCGCGAAGTTTCCAGAAGGATCTCCAACGCTGGCGGGAAACGCGGACCCACTCGGACCAGCGGGAACCCCTTATGCAAGTCAAAACTCCCGAAAGGGCTAATTCCCCCAAAACGAAAGTGAACGACCTACCTAAAGACTCCATAGCTCCATAATTGAAGGTAACAGTCCCCATTTACAAATACAGTGTTTTCACAGTACAATCCACTGTCATACTGGTTCACACAGACCTATTGACCTGAACTTAGACTAAGAACCGATTTTAAGAACACTAACGGACACCTCCTGCGACATGACAAATCTATGTCTTCATGCGCACACGCTGTGCCCTCACAGACAGGGTGAGACAGATAGCGTCCACCCAGTGGGCTCCAACTGAATACACACCGCAGCTGACAGGAAACCTCGGAACACAGAACGGAAAATTAACAAAAAGTAAAAATACGATGCTTCTCTCCCCTCAGAACCTTCTCGTCTGAATCCGTGGCATGTTTTTAAATAACCTGTCTTTGCCACGGAACCATCCCCTATTTCTGCATCCAATTTCACTGAGGGGAGATATTCTACTTATTCCATCACAAGGACCATGAAACATGAAAGTACTGTTCTCTCACAGAAAGGCGTAAGAAAGCTGTTCTCAAAACTCTTCTAACATACCAAGCAGCCAGTACAAACACACACAAAGAAATCTTTAAAAAGGAACCCTCAGCTCTGTTCCAATCACTATTCCCTCTCCTTCACCCGATTTCTTAACTAACATCACCCTCACCTCCCTTCACTCCAGTCTCTCTCCTCCTAGCACACAAAAAATAAAGCTCCAAGACAGAAGCCATCCATCTGGAAGTACATCACCTCCACGGAGACCTCCTCACAGTCAGCCGTGGGCCCACAAAAATACACTCGGGAGCTCGACAGGCCAACAACGGGTAAGTGTGGACCCAATGGCCCCTTCACTCCAAGATGACTCTAACCTTCTCCCTTCTTTGACACTGATGCAGCCCAGGACCCTGTTCAAGTAACCTCAGCTACCCCATAACTTCCTTTCTCTTCCTCTCTCCAAAGGGAACCAAACTCAGCACACAAGCCAATAACCACCTTCCTTGGAGTCTGGAAACCTTGTGCCTAGCTACGCCAATGCAGCCCTACCTCCTGACCCTGTCTAGAAAAAACTGTGAGTCACCCCACTCCTCCCCATGGACAATGCCCATCGCCCGTCGCCCATCGCAGGGCTCCTCTTCTCTTCAGGTGCGCAGTGGTCCTGCCTGGGCACTATGCCTCCCCATTTCCCAAGCCAGTTCCTCAGTGTTCATTCCACATAGGAGTGAACACTGTCTCAGAATCCCTTAGATCCACACTACTAAGTGTCTCCCACAGGAACTCCACCAGACTCCAACATACTACACACCCGGAACAGACCTAAATGGACAGGTAAGCTAAATGTTAACATTTCCTGGCACCAAATGAATATCCAGACTTCTCAAGGGAGATGACCAGGTGACTCACTGGCCTTTCGTTCCAACGGAGAACATGGGACACTCCTGGGCGGGTTACATCCATAAGTACTCAGCTTGTGTCTCTTCCCTTTGAACAATCACAGAATCCTCCACGACCCGGCAATGGGTGCTGGCGAGGTACCTTTCAGTTCCGGACCGACCTCCCTACGGAAGGGTGAGATCACCCACCTTTCTCATGCCATATCTTACAAGAAGTCACAGACGACCATGTGCATGAAATCTAAGACCAACCCCTCCCCCACCCCGTTTTCCCAAAAACACCTACAGAAAAAACGAAAAACTGCTCCTAAGTACATCCCACTCCATCCCCCTCAAGCTTATTTACCTACGCTGGGAAAATGGTGCAGCGCTCTCGGACACCTCCACGGTGGGCGACCTCGCCACAGGACTCGACTTTGAGTGTAATGTACAGGACATTGGGGAGCGCAAGCTTCAACACAACTGAGTAAGTAGGAAAAGCTCTTGGGAACTCAGCTCCCCTTCCTCTCACCGACCCCCCAGGCCACATTAGAGCTGAAATAGCAGCTGCAACTAGAGGAGGTCAGTGTGCCATGGGGGAGGCAGGGAAAAGGAAGTGCCACCTCCAGCCTTGTCTCCGGACAGGCACGCATGAGACTAAGGGTGGTGAAGAGCACCTTTCCCGGGAGAGGCCCTCTCTGCTCTGTACTTCCTGCACCCTGCCATCCCGCTCCTGAGGAAACACACCTGAAGGTAAACTGTCTCCTGGGCACCTAGACGGTACCACGGACGGCAAACTGGGACCCTGGGTGACAGAGACTTTCCCTAGTAACCAGCCGAGACGCACCTCTGGTAAAATCTTCAACAAACGTTTTCAACAAAACAACCTCTGTCTTTCCTGCTCCTGGTCCTCTATCCGCAGCTCGCAGTCCTTCCGCTGCATTCCCCACGGACTGTCCACAACCACCGTAGTTTTCACTGGACCTCAACCTCTGAAAACGAGAAAAGGCATCCCTGTCACCGCGTCAGCAGCAGAGATACCATTCTTCACAAAAGCCTCGCAGACAAGAAGTTCACACTCCAATCGGACCTCTTCACAAACGCTCTTCTGCCCGCAATGCTGTCCCCAGCTAACACTGGACTGACGTGGCTGGTGAGTCCACACAGGATCCTTCCTGAAATACGAGATGAACTTCACCAGCCCATTTTTCTGCACTTCTCTACTTAAGACCCCGGTAGTAATGAGGCAAACTCCCTTCTGTTTCTGTACCAAAGCCATATAAACTGAACCCATTTAATTCCCTTTCACTACACACACAAAATCTGCTCTGGTACTGACTCAAGCTCTCCTTCAGAGCCCTCTACATAAACCACAGAACACACTGCGCAAAACCAAGTTGCTGTGACAGCACAATGCCTTAGGTGACCGGCTCTGCTTTCGCTGTACACCACAATGACCCCGTCTACCCTCTACCCCATCCTTGGCCCTTCTCTCTCTCTTGTCCCACACTGTCGCTTCCCTTTCACTTTTCCACCCCTCCACTACAATGGAACAGACCCCACCTATACTTCTGCTGTTATTTAAACCTACTAAATGAACATCTCAAACAACATCCACTAGTATACCATTCCACACTACACCACCCTGGACTTCCCCTCTCTTGCCCTCTCGCTGCACAACTCCTCTGCCATAAAACGAGGTCGGCCGATCCATCTTCTCCTACTTCCATTACAGCTTTTTCACAATGAGTGCGTGTCCCGGCACCTTAGGGATGAGGCTCACTGGAGACCATGTCAATCCCCTATCACTGGATGCTGGAAACCACACGACTACGGAACAGGTAAGCTTTCCCCTCCCTCTCTCCTTCGCCATGGATAACACACCAAAAACAATCAAGATTTCCGTGTCCTTTTAAAGAAATACCCTCACCTTCTCAATTCTTATAGCACCTCTTCGCAGAACCTCCATGGGAACCACAGCCCCTTCTAACACTTTGTAACACGGGATAACAATACTACACTTTAAAATTCCACAACCTCAGAACCTGACAGCAGATGCAGATGCTTTTTCTAAAATATTTTCAACCCAACTTTTCAAACACTAATTCTTCCTAAAAAAGGTAACCCCGGAGGAAGCCATGGGGACATTTTGGGAAAGCCCAGGCCTCCGTTCCCTGCTCCCCCTCCGGGCGCCACTAGGTGGCAGTCTTCACAGAATATAACAACAGAACCTCCAGCTCAGAACACACAGTCGCCCATTACTGTTCGGGAACATCTGCCGGTCCCTCCTAAATGCATCACACGCATGAAAAACACCGTCCTTCCTTCCACAGGAAATGGACTCCACATCCCCCTTCTCTCTTACTTCCAGCATATCTTTAACCTGTGAGAAATGAAAAATGACCACTGACATGCAGACTGTCATCGTCCCTCAATCCTACACCACACACCTTCCTCTAGCCCCAAGCACAAAGAACAGACTGCAGTGCCTGCACTCGCAGCTTCTCACGTCTCCCACGCACAGGTCCAATGACGCTCACGAGAACAACAATCCCTCTGCAAACCCTAGATCGCAGGAACCCTACACATTGTCACTCTTACGGAACACGGATGGACTTGCCCTCACACCACCACACCTGACCACCTCATTTTCCATGATGACACTAAAACTGTAACCCAGCCAGGAACCGCCTTGCTAGGCTCCACAATGAGGACATCATTACCATTCGCCATCCCCATAATCCACCTTCACCAGCTGAGTTCCTATACCGTCGCCACCCTCCCCGTTCTACAGCAAGACACCATAATCACGCTTCCTCTACACTATGGGCTCTGTTACTCTTAAGTGACACATAAGGAAACACTGACACAGAATGCCACATATACACCGTATCGGAAAGCCTTCTGTGAACCCCACCTACAAATGATTCTGGATTGCAAGGACCTATTTTCCGCACGAGTTGCTAACACGTACATCATCCCAAGTACCCTCAATACCTTCTCTCCAAGGGGCACAGCCACTGTCCGCCTTATGTAAACACAGGAACGTGGAGAGGGGGCAGTGGAGGAACACATGGCTCCTACTCTTTTATGCCCTAAATGCGAATCCGATCGAGGACTTCCATAGAACACATACACTATACACTAAACCCGTCTGTCAGGACCTCCATCATGATTTTTAACCTGCGGGAAACGAGAAATCACCACTGACATGTTTGCAACTAGACAAATCTCAGGTTTCTGCCCTTTTCCTTTGCTCCTTCCAGTCTACCACGCACTTGTACCGCTCACTATAAATGCATGTTTCTCCCTCACATGAACATATCTGACAGTTGAAAACTGTAACGTAGTCTGAAAACTGTCTGCCTTTTCAATATCTACCTTGATTCACAGCCGTGCTTTCAGCGTAAAATTAAAACGTTTAGAAAGAGTTTTTACCTCTTCGCCTCAAATGCACACAAGCTTACCAAACCCTGGTATACTTTCTGAAACACGACCCAAACTCTACCCCCTCCCACCACACCTCCATATCTTTTTCTTGCTAGCATCCTTAAAGGATTTCTATCACAGAGACTTCTTTACCTTACACTCTCTCCTACTACCAGGGAGGAGACCTGCGAGTCAGCCGCACGGTCCAGCGAACGATTGCCATCATGCACCTCATTTAAAATGACAACTAACAAAACTCTTTCCTCTCTGCAAGACACACAGCCTTCTCCTCTGGACCCTGACTGGCGGAAAGATGCGATAAGTCTGATCCCCACTGACTGATTTCATGCACCCCTTCCCTCCCCATCTTCTGAGACACTGCTCCTTCACTGCCCTCTCTCAGAGGAGCCAAGCTGTTCACGGGCCCGTGCAAAGTTCCGTGCCAGGCACACAAGCCATTCACCCTCCCCCACAGCTGCTTCGCATAGTCCCAGAAAGACACTAACTGTGATGATAATTTCAAGTCCATGTCCTACCTCCACACCGTCCACCACTCCCTCCTCCCTGTCCCACCTTCTCTCACAGGGCTCCTCCTTTCCTGCAGGAACACCGACCTCGCCTGCGATCACTTCTCTCCCTAGACAGTTGGCTGCCTCTGATGTCCTGATGCTCCCCACCTACGCTCTCTCTGCGGCTCCTCCATTCCTCATAAGCAACCCAAACTTATTCCCTGAGGACATGACAGGGCCTCCTATCTGGCTAAGAACTGATTTATGGATCCCTGGCTATGACGCTCTCAGAATAACTAAGACAGTGTCACACACGTGGACCACCTAGGCTTCTACCCCACACCCTGTCTGGACACTCCTTGAGATGGATGACAAAAGAAGGACCCCCACCCTCCTCCACTGACGAGAGTAACTCCCCGTCTAGTGTGGGCCCTTATTGTGAACTGTATTTCTTTGCGCCTGTGTGTGGTTTTACTGCGTCCGTTCCTTCTTTCCGACATGCGTCACCCTACAAAAGACAGGACCTGCTCTCTGTCCCTCCACTATGCCATGTGTTCCATTTGCTTCACCCGGACACATTAAATATTTCCCTACACATGAAGAAATGTCAATCCCGGCCAAAGCAAAAGTCTGCCATCCTAAACAATTCAATGGGAATGCACATCATTTACACAACTTTGTACAACAGACAGTCTTCCGGACCCACACTGAAACCCCATTTCTGTCCCCATCTTTCAGCTACCTGCACTCCACCACATTCCCAAATGCCTAACTCTCGCTCTTTTTCTCTCCCTGGATCTAATTCCGACTTATTCCCTGAATGCTTTTGGAGGCCATCCAGACTTCTCTCGCCTTCCCCAGAACCTTTACCACTCTTTTCATCTCTTTCTAATGACAAACCCCGAGTGCATGAGGTCCCATAGACTGTCACTGTCCTCTGGATCCACGAACACCCATAGCTCTGGGACAGATCACCTTCCCCCAAGGAAATAAACCTCTGAAACTTCAGGTCCTTCTTGCCCGAGTTAGAGTGGGAGACTACTCCACCCACTGAGCCAACCCAGGGTCACAGTTCCCCTCACAACCTTCACAAACAGATATTCTGAGTACAACCCTCATAATTGGTCAATCCTTCTCTACCACCCGAGCACTTCCAATGACTCATGGAAAAATGGCTCTCCAAGGGACATACAGGGTCTCTCCACCTTTCTGATAAATCCATTACCCACAATCCCCTTGCACCTAGCCTTTCTGCATTTCACCTGCTATATAGTAAACGGCCCCACCTCATAAGATTTCCCTGGGAATTTCAGGTCAGGAGGATAGCTGAACCCTCTTTCAAACACTGGAAACACATAACTTCCTCTTTGGAAGCTGCCCGAAAACCCAGAAACTGCTACCTCTAGGAAATTCCCTGCGGCCAAATCTCTGAACCCCATCCCGCCGACTTGGGTCTTCATAAGTATTGCTATGCCCCAACTGACCTATGGTTCCTTTTAACCCTTCCTCCCAGAAGGTCTATAAAACCTGTGTCATCTACGTAATCCTCACCCTTCTGACCCATTCTGTGGACAACACACACTGCCTCCCTCCCCAAACACACTGCACAGGAACAGCTCCACACTACATCCAACGAGAATACAGAACACTGGAGAGAATAGAACAGAATGAAACTAGTCATTCAGAGATGCTATGTAAACCCAGTTCCACTTACTCCCGGAAGACTCGCAGTGAGGGAGAAAGGGCTTGGACTCAGGGCCAGGGACCCCAACTACATCTCACACCCTGAGCAACACGGAATGGAAAGGAATCATCATCTCGAAACTCTGGGGTTGCGGCCGGGTCCAATTTGTTCACATCATGAACTGACATGGTGGGAAATGGGTGGCTCAGCAATGAAACGGTTGAGATCTCCCCCAGCAGGCACTCTCCCAATCCCCTCCACAACGCCCCTCACCATCACCTCCTTAGTAAACTCACCCAAGTCCCAACTTTCTGACAGACATGAAAGGGGGTGGGAAGTGTCACTACACACCACAGATATTCACGGATCCCCTGGAAGTACGTGAATCTCCTCTCTCACCACCTTATAAACCCTTTTTGCTGACATTCAGCAAACCGAAACAACTCTGCTAATGACATTGCTTTCTCTATAAACATACACATTGCAACTTAGTACAGAAGTTGCCCCCACCAACATGATCTCGGTAACGTGCTTTCAAGACCAGCAAGGCCTAGAAATCCTTTCCCTACACAACTTGTTCTGAAAACCAGGATATCAATCTCATGGTGAGGAGTCGACACTCCTGTCCTCTACAGAACTCAGGAGAAACAATTCACCGGCAAAATGTCTCAGCCAGAAAATTCCTAACTGACACACTATTTCTATGAATGGTGTGGGGGATCTGCTGATGTACACAGCCTCCTAGTGCAGGGAAGTACCAGCACCCAGATCACTTCAACTTCTACCCAGATGCTCTCGATATCCAGGGCAGTCCCTGCCCCACAACATATCCAGGGTTCCCAGCTCTTCCCCCTTTTATTCCATAAAGTCCACACAACACTGGAAGAATCCCCAGCAATACCTCCTGGATGGGAACCCTACTACTCCCAAGAAACTACTAGGACATTCAATGGTGAAACACATACAGCAATGAAACTACTACCTGAGCTTTTCTCACTCAGAACTCCTGCTGGCAGAGCCAGGGAAGGGACAGGCTACTGTGCTGTGGCATCACAACAGCACACTAGGGGGTGTTAGTCACTGGGGACCCTCTCTGGCACCATTTACAAAATCTGCAGCCACAAGTTCAATGCTGAGTGAAATAGAAAGGAAATGGTAACAATGGAAACTAAGAAGAAGACTGGAGAAAAAATGGTGCACATTGGACAGAGTAGGATGGGAGGCACATTGAACTCAAGGACCAAAAGTAGAAGCGAGGGCATAAGGGCAGCGTGACCATGAGATGGGAGCTGTGAGGTGAGGTGACACTGGGAGTAGTTCAAGTGAATTCAGAAAGGGCAGAGAGAAGCTCAGGGCACTGAAGAGGACGGTGAGGGAACATACAGGGAGACGGAGGAGGATGGGGTGGAGTGGCCACAGAGGGGGAACGAGGGGGGGAGATGCAGATATACAAGACTGAAAGGAAACCTCAAACCTCTATCAAGACTTCACTACATTTCCAAACAGACAATAACCTGTACCCTGCTACCTGGCACATGACCCTCCCCCACTGACATCAGGTCCTGCAAATCACTCCACTGCAACCCACCTTTCTCTAAAACAGGGTAGTCAACCTTTTTATACCTACTGCCAACTTTTGTATCTCTGTTCCTAGTAAAATTTTCTAACTGCCCACCAGTTCCACAGTAATGGTGATTTCTACAGTAGGGAAGTAACGTTGCTTTATAAAACTTATAAACCAGACTTAAAGCATATAAAAATAATTACCTACCAAGGACATTATATAGGATTTTTCCTAACTTTAGCAGAATACATCTTTATATAACTTTTATTTATACTTTGGTTGCTCTGCTTTCCACCATGAGAGCTGAAACACCCATTAGTGGGCAATAGAGACCAGGTTGACTACCCCTTCTCTAAAAGCACCTTATCCACAGATACACCAAACCCAGCGTACAACAAGACTAGAACCCTTCACGGCTTCTTTCCCTAGGAACACACACCTTTCTCAACTTTTCCGTCGACCCTAACCCATCCCCATCATGGCTTTCCATATTCTCACACCTGTGTCACAAATCCACCTGCGAGAACTGGACACTCCTTGCATCTACATACACACCAATGAACAAAGACAATAAATTACCATCACGCCTCTCCCCATTCACCCACACACCCACCACACTGTCCCAATGGACACTTCCACTGCTTCTCCTGAAAGACCCATCCCCTCCCCCTTGTATCCCCACTGCAGGCACCTGCATTGTTCTGACACCACACACACACACCCAACAAACTCAAATTTCTCAAATATTCCAGGTCTCCTACCAACAATGCCTGGAACCAAACAGGACGGTTCCCCATCGAAATGTCACAGGATACTCTTCTCAGATTCTAAACTCCACATCAACACACAGTTCCCCACAACTCCCTGGACCGACTCACCGCTAAAATCAGGCCCACTCTCCTACCCAGAAGAGGAAAGCATGACTCCTGATGACTTTTCTAAAGAATCTAATACCTCCATGAACATAGGCACCGACCCCTACTACCCTTGGACACAACTTTCTCCACATGGAATGTATTTCAAACTTTACAATGCAGTAGGATCTACAACAGGGTAAAGCTGCCCAGGAATACCTTCTGCAAGAAAACCCTACTAATCTGCACTTCCTCCTTCACCTACCTGCTTGTATGCGAGTGTGACACACCTTTGACCTGCCCTACACAACGAGTGGGGCAAAGTTCACAGAACGCCATAGGCCATGTGACTACACTGAACTGCTCATTTCTTTTTCCTTCCACAGAACTCCCTGAACTGAAGGGGAGGCTGCGGCACGAGCGCGCAAGGACTGCTCTGCCATCTGCCGCCTTCCGTGTATAATCACTGCCGCCACCGGACACTTCACTGCACAGCGGAGACACAGGCGACATGAAAGGGAGGAGAATAGAAAGTAACAAAGATAGTAACAGACAGGACATACAAGAGAACAAAAGACAGAAACCTTAGTTAAAACAAGGACAAGGAAGAAACACATACATAGAATGGAAAAAAACTAAACACAACTATTACCCTACACAAGAAATACAATTCATGCTACCAGCTGACTGCAGTGTCTCGTCAATACACTCTGTGCCTAAATAAGTGACATCACCCCTACCGATCACCGCACTCCCACTCCACATGACCCCCAACACCGAACTGTGAAACAACTCACCCCCCTTTCTATGACAAACATAAATGGGGCATAGGCACCTATTACTCGTGTCATCTTCCCATGGATAAGGGATAAGTGGATGGAAGAGGCTCCCAAATCAAAACTCCTGTACAACCTTTCACTACACACAGTATTCCAAGCCACTTACCCTGACAGCACTTCCTTCTCCGTGAACACACAACTTCCCACATTCCTCAAAGGACACCCCCTCATTCGCATGCTGTGAGAACCTGCACTGCCTGTATTCTCTCTCTGTTCATGCCCTTTACAAACACCTGAATCTCAAACCTCCCTGACAGGAACATAGGCACTGCTCATCTAGATACACCCCGATCAATGACAATAAAAAGCAAGCACAGGACCTCTCCACATTCACTCATGCACCCATCAAACTATTCCATTATCTGCTTCCCCAAAGATCCCTGGAAGACGCCTATCCTCTCACTTCCTTTTCCGACACCCCACGCGACCTGGTCCCCATTTCACACAACTGCACTCTTCTGTCACCACACACACTCCATCCCTCTGAAACACTCCAGGACGCCTGCCTACACGGCACTCACCTGACATACGCAGCTCCCGATATAAACATCACACATAACTTTCTAAAACCCTCTGTTCACCTACTACTACCCACAGGCCTCTAATGGCTCCCTGTTCTATCACTTACACAAAGACTCACAGGGCACGATCACCTATGTGACACACATTTGATTATGGACACACTGATGCCATCTACCCCAACTGTTTTCCTTTTTAATTCCCTTCTGGAAAATACAGGAGACACAGAGCACACAAGAAATCACTAAACAAAACGACATTTCTGGAACTCATAAGAGGTGCTTTCCTCCTTAACCAACACAAAACTTACCCGGAAGCTTAAAACAAGCCTGTCACTAAGAACTTCCCTACACCATGACATAACTTTTCCAAGATGTCTACAATCTTCTTAAAAACCACCGACTCCAAACCGACCAAACTACACCTACCTTCCCACCAGAAACTCTATTAAATGATAGAAGTACAACTATATACATTTCCTGTCTCAAAATGATACATACTGCATGTGATTTCACTACCCCTGCCTGGGATGGTGACCATAGAAAGCATTCTCCTCCCAGAGCACAGGCACCAATCCACTGCACCATGCTGCACACTAAATGTGGGAGCTACTACAGAACAACAACCACTCCATGTCACACTGAGTAGAAAGTCCCCTGACGTCCCAATACTGACCTCCCTATCGAAACACTCCTGAGGACGAAATCACAGCTACCGCTAGAACGGCCCTCTCTGCCATCTGCAACAATGGGACCAAATAAGGGAACCACCACTACAAACACTAGCACTGCTAAGACTGTAAAATGGAGGGTGCCTATGCAACTGGATCTTTCACGATGCAACTCTCAACCCCTAGTCCCCCTCATCTCTCACACCCCCCACTCCAACTCCTAAGGAACCCTGCCTACAGCTAACCTTTCTTTAGATGATGGCCTGAGTGGCCATAACAAAGATGGAGGCTGAGCAAGAACCACCCTATTCTATACTCCAGTCACCCTACCGCACCTCCCTTGCCACTTTCCTGTAAATCCTTCCCTCGTACAAACCATTTCAACTGACTTCCTATAATACCACTTCTTTCTCAAAAATAACCTCCCATCCCTCTCTGCTCCCCGTCTCGCCCTTTCTGTTTCCCTTGTGGACAAGATTCCGTGCCACCAAATCCTTACCCTTCTTTATACTTTCATAACCCGTGCACAACCCCATCGTCCAAATTAGCCCTGTGACCCAGGAACAGAAAGCTTACACTGACCACCTCTCCAGCACCCAATGACCTGTCCACACCGGACAGACTGGTGTCAAGTAGCCCCACGCCACGCACGCCCCATCGTTCTCCTCCACCTTTCTCACCACTCAGCACCATTCTCTCCCCCCTATCCATGATGTCACCTTCCCCACAGATTTCCTCTTCTTTTTTTTTTTTTTTTTCCAGGTTCATAATTTATTGTACAAATCGAGTATCACATGATGAGTTGACATTAGCTTCTCCAGGCATGCGAAATTAACAGATGAAGTAGTTAGAATCTTTTTTATGTCGCTTTCACAGCTGGGGTTTTTTTAGACCTTAACTTGAAGTATAAAACCAGCAAAGCAATGCCTCCATATGTGGCCAGTACACAATTCATTCTACCTGTGAGAGTGTAAGAGTTGAAATATTTTTTGATACCAGTGAATTGGAATTGAGCATCAGCTTCTGGACCTGCCATGGCTTCAATCTTGCAAAATGCACGAATTCCACCAGCTGTGCCCTTCAGCGCACGGAGATACCCTTCTGCCCCAGATTTCCTCTTCTTATTATACTATCACATGACACAGGAATGACACCCCACAAAACCACTCTCGTGGCACAGCATAAGGCCTACCGCTCTCTGGATACCATGAATCTCACTGATCTGAACGATCTCCCTCCATCCCTTATCTCTGTCTCTACGAAACACACTGACGGTGAACACTGCCTCCCCTGCCCTCATCCCCCATGCTCGGTTCTCCTGACCTACAAGGAACACACACCTCCTCAAGACCCCCTGCACCCACACTTTAACGTATCTCCTTACACTACCTTCGGAACTCTCACTCAAATAGCAAGTATTACCCTACACTCACCCCCTTTACCATCATCCATTCACATATTAAATAAACTATAACATTTCTTACTATTACTTGCACTGCCCATGAATGTTTCCTCTCTCTCTATGGCTATCGGTTACCAAAAAAAAAATATCCAATAAAATCATGCATCTCCTTAGAAATACTGATGTCAACCATGTACACATTCTGGCCCTGGTCAGGCGCCTCAATGCAGTCCACACTGACGACACAGGAAACGATCACAAAGTCCACCTCTGAATGACCCTCCCCACCTCTCAATACACTTCCAGAGAGCATGTCTCCATGCAGCACCTAAGTGAAAGAGATAAACCCCATACCCCCCCTTTCTTCTCCACCACCCTCCCTCTACTAACCGCTTCACTCTTCTCTATCTCCATGAGTCCACGCAGCCTAGCTACCTTTTCCTCTGAAGACCTGTGACAGAACTCCCAGATGGCTAAGGCATGCACTCACCTTCCCGAGCTAACTGGAACCTTCTGCAGGGCCAAGCGGTATCTCCACCACGTATCCTAAAGAGGCATATCTATACTGAGGGTTTCCTGGATGCCAACGTCATAAGCCCGAGGAACGAGCCGAGCTATTAATAATACTCCTGCCTCATGTTCATATCACCTATTACAAAATACAGTAACATTCTACAAGTCATGAATGGAAAAAAGGACAACAGGACATAAAAATTCCTTCTATCCTATGGCTTCTGAAATATAACATGGCATATCCGCTTCCTAACCGTGCAAGTTGTTCATGTGGAAACTCCATCAATACCTTCCTATCCACGTGCATAGTTCACTTCAAAACTTTCTCTTCCTATCCCATTTAAAAAACAGGAATAATAGGCCTGACCTGTGCTGGTGCAGTGGGATAAAGCATCGACTTGGAACACTGAGGTCGCCGGTTCGAAACCTTGGGCTTGCCTGGTCAAGGCACATATGGGAGTTGATGCTTCCTGCTCCTCCCCCTTCTCTCTCTCTCTCTGTCTCCCTCTCTCTCACTCCTCTCTCTCTGAAAAATCAATAAATAAAATATATTTTTAAAAAAGGCATAATACATTGCCTGTTATAATGACTCTCTGATGAAAGTCCACCAGGAATGCTGACTTCTTTCTCGATTTCAATACACACAACTAACAAAAATAAACTGCAACTCCCTAAAACGGACAGGCGATAAAAAAAATTAAAATACAAGAATGGAACATGAGAACCAAAGTACCTTTCTGTACATTCAAGGCCAAGAACAGATCCTAGAAATGAAGAATGGAAACTCTTTTTTTTTCCTTTCATTTACAGGGATGATCCGTACCACCCTCAATAGATAACAAGCTCAAATACTATAGCCCACAGCAAATAGAAAACATGGACACATTCTTCACGTTCAAAAACATGGCATGTACCTCTCCTCAAAGATACACCAAACCTTGACAACTCATTCTAACCACCAAAAAAGGATAATTTTTAAAAACACAAACATGACTACAAATTAAGCTTCCCTGTACCTACACGCTCTACTTACACCCCAAAAGTCTGTACCTTATACATCATCCTTAACACTTCAAACTTTTTCAGAAACACATATTAAACCATAAAACAAGGTCCTACAACTTTTGATTCACTCTAACTACCTAAATGCTATTCATCCCTACTATAACCATAGATCACAAAACATGTAAAGACATAGAATGACAATTTCATTTCCATTCACATATTTTCAAATACATATCTTAAACCCCCCCCCCCACGTAAACAAAATAATCACTAATACAGCAAGAAAATAGCAAGGAAAAGTTGAGCTAACTGAATGTGGGGCTACACTGTTTTCTAAACCAAAGTAAAATTTACACCCAGGCCGTATTAACCCACAATGACATCAGTTCACAATGTCGGGGAGGGGGGGTCTAAAGCCGACGATTTTTGTCAACATCACAGCTGCTGCTAAGCAACCATGACAAAGGAGACTGATGCCCAGGACAAACAGCTATCAGCCACAAAAGGTCACTACCTCGAGTACAAAGACAACAAACCACGCTCTATAGAGAATAAAAGCACAATTCCATGACGACAGAAACAGTGTCTCTTTTTGCAACCTAGATCTAAAAGGATCCAAGGACCAACATGAAAGCTGAGACCTGAACAACAACAACAAAGACAACACCATCCACCTGCCATATGGTCTCCTTCCTCTTCGACTCCCTTGTAGACTTACTGTCTTTCTCTCTTATTTCCAACTACTAATTACATTGAACACAGGGACATTCACCAATGCTGATCCATTGATTTTAAGTGAACATCTTTCTTCTGTTCCATCTCACCATTCCATTTTCTGCTCATCCCCCAAAACACGATTCCTGTTCCGTCATCCCATACTTGTTCCTCTTGACTCCACTCCCCTGGTAACCACTTCACTTTCGTCTCTGTCCATGAGGTGACTGACAGTCTTTAGATCTCACCCTTTCCTCTCCAGGCCTCGGAAAGAACTCCTCGATGTCTACTTACATATATTGCACTACCTCGGCAACACTTCGCCATTTGAAATACTGAGCACTGCTGCTGTCATTCACCACTACCAGATCACTCTCTTTCTGTGATTATAAAATACCTTCCTCCTAAATATAGTCGAGACTTCGGCTTCAATAATTTGTTTTTTGTTTTCTTTTCTTTTTATTATTTTTTTTTCATTTTTCCAAAGCTGGAAACGGGAAGGCAGTCAGACAAACTCCCGCATGCACCCGACCTGGATTCACCCAGCATGCCCACCAGGGGGCTATTTTCTGCCCCTCTGAGCCGTCCCTCTGTTGCATCCTGAGCCATTCTAGCGCCTGAGGCACAGGCCACGGAGCCATCCCCAGTGCCCGGGCAATCTTTGCTCCAATGGAGCCTCGGCTATGGGAGGTGAAGAGAGAAACAGAGAGGAAGGACAGAAGAGGGGTGGAGAAGCACATGGGCGCTTCTCCTGTATACCCTGGCCGGGAATCGAACCCGGCACTCCTGCACACCAGGACAACGCTCTACCGCTGAGCCAACCGGCCAGGGCCAGCTTCAACAATTTTTATAGACCAAAAGTACACTTCCCCATAGGCCATATTTGGCCAACATGGCACTGCTTCACCATCACCCACGGTGGAAGGGGGGTTACTTAAGATAACCTTTCCTTCTTAGCGGTGGATACAAGAAACATTACGTTCTACCCATCTGCAAACCTGTAAAAAAAAGTAACTATACCCACTGCATTACCAACTATTCAAGTACGCTTCTAAAAGAGCCCCAAAATGAATCGATACTACAGTTAGAAAATGATTTCCACATAAAGATGATAAAAAAAATTCCTTTTCAGGTCTTTCCCAAATCAAAGTAGAAATTACCCCAAGGGCATATTGTGACGAAATGGCGGTATTTTCCATCACACAGAAGGTGATGCTCGGGTGGCTCCCAGTACAGACACTAACACGACACGTTCTGCTGAGCACCTACCGAGCAAAGGGCCTTCACCCACACTGAAACATGGCCGGGAACAACAAATATCTATACCGCTCAGAAGTGAAGCCCTACTTTATCAAAAAGATGAATACTCCCTGACAACACAAACAGCATATCCTACACCTAAAGGGAAACCTCTCTTCAACAACTGACACAGAGACTAAACGCTGAACAACACCAACAAAAATAAAACGTCACAGCATCCAAACACTCGGTACAAGTATCCTAGGCTCCGGAGACACACAAGAAAACCCGGGAATCAACACTTTTTCCCTGAAGCGGCACGTGATCCATCTTTTAAAATACAGCTCTGAGCCTGCATGGTCAAGCGGTGGATAAAGTGTCGACCTGGAAGGCTGAGGTCTTTGCTTCCAAGCCCTGGACTTCCTGGGTCAAGGCAGAAATGAGAAGCAACAAGTTCATACTTCCTGTTCCTATCACCCTCTCTATCCTCTCTCTAAACTCTTAAATTAATTCATGGATAATATACCTGTCACAAAAATAATCTCCAACAATCACCACCTTTCTCACACACACAAAAATAGTGAAGATATAAAAAATAATCTCTAGGCCTGACCTGTGGTGGTGCAGTGGGATAAAGCGTCGACCTGGAACACTGAGGTCGCCGGTTCGAAACCTTGGGCTTGCCTGGTCAAGGCACATATGGGAGTTGATGCTTCCTGCTCCTCCCCCTTCTCTCTCTCTCTCTGTCTCTCTCTCTCACTCCTCTCTCTCTAAAAAAATCAATAAATAAAATATTTTAAAAAATAATAATAATAATCTCTATGTGGCAAATAACTTCAACTGACATGACGACTCCATCCAACCCAATCAAGGTAAACCTAAGATATTCCCTAAGAAGCCTTGGAACTTCTTAAAAACTGACCCTACTGAAGGAACAACCAACTTCCTACACATTTCGATGCACTAAAACTACTTAAAGTCTCTAGGACTCTCTTCACCCTCCCTCTACAAACATTTCATGACAATTCATGACAGCACTGTCCTGTTTCCATCTTTTCAAAGAAATATCTAAAAACAAAAAATAAAATCCCCAACATAATTCATTGCTAAAATTAGAAAACACTTTCAACAGACAAATCCCTATACTGCTGTATTCCTATCACTGCGGTTTCCAGAAATATTCAAAGACAGGTTTCTGCATCAGGTCTCTGAAGCAAAGCTCAATATGCCCCCAGGGCATATTTGCGCAATATCACACCATTCTGTATTATCAAGACTATCAGGGATAGTTTTAAGTTGCATTCTGTAAATACAAACAACACATGCAGGAAAGATCCTACAATGCACAGCCATGAACCCAGGACCAAGACTGACCTGCCCCAAAACATCCATAGAACCCAGACAAACCCTACCAGATTTCACCTAACTTTAGCTGTTCGATTCCTGTTCACATGAATACAGCCAGTAACTAAGCACATACCTTCATATTGACCTTCCCAAAATACATTCATGGACACTTCATAGAACTAAAAACGATGATGGAGAACACCTTCACTACATAAAAACACGAACTGCCCCATGGAAGACATTCTGAAACAGAAAACCTGAAAACGGGACATAAAGCTTCCAAGACAAATGTTTGGAAAATTTCTATACAGTGAGCTAAATAAAGGCTGACAGTCATTCTATAGAAAATAATACACCAATTCACAAATAGGAATAACACAATGTATTCCTTCTCCTACTCACCACTGAAACCCTGCTTTAAAATCCTCATTTGCCTAACCAAGCGGTGTCGCAGTGGATAGAGCGTCGGACTGGGATACAGAGGACCCAGTTCAAGACCCCCAGGTCGCCAGCTTCAGCACCGGCTCATCTGGTTTGACCAAAAGCTCACTAGCTTGAAACCAAGATCGCTGGATCCAACAAGGAGTTACTCCGTCTGCTGAAGGCCTGCAGTCAAGACACATATGAGAAAGCAATCAATGAACAACTAAGGTGTCGCAATGAAAAACTAATGATTGATGCTTCTCATCTCCCTCCGTTCCTGTTTGTCCTTGGTCTATCCCTCTCTCTGACTCACTCTCTGTCTCTGTAAAAAATACATCCATAAATTAATAAATAAATAAATATTTTTTTAAAAAAAAACAGAGTTCTCTTATTCTAAAAAACAAAACCCCTCATTTATGATGCAAACTCCTTAAATATATACCCTATACAACACTTCGAACGGCTGATGGCTAAAACAATCACAAAAAAGAACAACATTTCCTACCTTTGAGTTATATGGACCCAGGAGTTCTCACTTTTCATGCATTTCACATCAACTCTGTAACGGAAAATCCCAATGACATGAATCACACCTACAACAAAAATTACAAAAATGTATCATTAAACTAGAGGGATAGCACCTCTCTCATTCACATACGGAAAGTCATTTCTTCAGAAATAGACACCCCACCCCCTTCAAAATACTCAGCCATGACAGAAAACACTTTCCCTGAACAGAAGACTGAATGTCACCTTCATAGACGATCCCATCTGCTGAACGTGATCTGCGCACCTGCGCTAAGCTGTTATCCCCAGAGGTGTCCACACGGGGGCGCCGGGGCATCGCGCGAAAGGCGATTTTAAAGTCAACCGTCTTCTATGCCACACCTATAGTAACGCGTACAATTTCAAGACAATTTCAATGGAAATATTCTAACAGTACTGCATTAAACTCCTTTCAGTTTCCAGAAAGATTCCAACCTTCCGCCTCGCTTCTTTCTGCTTCAACCGTGACTATGCCCCCAGGGCATTCTCGACCAGAACGGTTGCGTTTCACTTGTGAACAGTGTGGATGACCGAGCAGTGGAGAAAAAGAACAGCAGCTCCTGAACGCCGAGGATGCAGACGACGTTCACCGGGGACACAGAATGATCTGGGCCGAACGATCACTACTTCGCCAAAACAAACCTGACTCTCCATGAAACAAAAACAGTGAAGTACAATACGAACATCTGGGCCTTTTGCATCCTGGATCACAAAGACTGCCTCTCAACTAGCCACATGGGAGCCCATACAGACAGAACGACACAGACAAAATCACTCGTCTTCAACACTTCCGGAGGAATGCCTCAGGCTTAGAAGACCCCCCACAACAGGACAGACTCACAAAACATCTTACAGCTTCAGACACTGAATCTCACATGGAGGAGCCAGACTGGGTCTCCCAAGGTCACAATTTCTTCTCACGAACCGTCATTCGGTCTTTAATACCTTTTTCTGTATATCCCATAGAACAGCGGTCTCAAACTCGCGGCCCCCGGGCCGCATATGGCCCACTGAACAATTTTATGCGGCCCGCAGACTAATCCACGAAGTTCAAAATATTTTGGATAAAATTAAGTAAGCCTAGGGGCCTACTTGTATTTTTCATTTCTCTAGCATCCTAGCTAGATATTTAGCTTAGTGAACAGCAGTTGTGATACGAACTACAGTTTCTGGTCCTTTTGTGACACTGAGTAAACTGCATGTACGATTGTGCTTGTTGTACTGATTATTTTTTGTTTTCAACTGCACTGAGAAAAGTGTTCCGTAACAGTTACCTTTTGTAGACCTAGTGCGGCCCACCGAACGGCTCTGATCTTGCTCTGCAGCCCACATGCTAAGTTGAGTTTGAGACCCCTGCCATACAACATGGGTTCCTACTCTTCCACATTTTCACATTCGCTCTCTAAACTTCCATACCTTCCTTTGGTGAAATCATAAACAAATTCCTCATTACAAATAGACTTCTTCATACAACTTTTAATATACTACAAAATCAATGTTTGCTACTACTCTCAAAGAGTTTCTTTTCCCCTACAAACTAAACCAGAGCATAACAAAACCCTGCAATATGGAACCATTATCCTCACCCTCACTCAAACTATACCACACCACATGTTACAATCCAAAATGTACCCCAGAAAACCCTATTTTCTACTATGCCATTCTTCTGCTATTCTGTTGCTCAAACACATGCTGCCTCACCTTTTTCTCCACAGTGGATGTTGAAGTACACACATCAATCTCAGTGGCATGGGATAGTTCTCTATCTCACAACTATCTGCAGCACCCACAACTATCTCCAGCACACATCCTTACAAGGTAGACCTATCCTGGCCTTCAGCTGCACTTCCAGACCACGGGACCAAGAAACGAGCACCACATACATCACAGAGGCCGCATAGAACCTCCCCATACCTGCCTGCTGAGGACCAACACTGTGGAACACATGAGGACACTGAATCACCTGTGAACCACAACATGTTTCAAAGCATCCTTGCTTTCTCATGACTCATGACAAGCTCTGTGACACGGCTTCAATTATGTAACTGATCATCGATCACCCTAGTCTTTTCCTTTCCTACCTCCACTATCTTCGGGTTTCTCTTTCAATATTTACACAATAGCCAAATGACCTAAATAGCGCTCTGCTTGATTGCAAAATACTTCCTGTTCCTTGAACACCTTCCACCCAGATCCTTCATCTCCAATACTAACGACTCTCAGCCTGTTTTCTCTCTTAACCAACTTAAAAACAATTTTACATAAAATCCCTTCCCAAACATGTCTATAAACTCATTCTGTCAGACTTTATGGAAACAACACCCAGACCTTGAATAGTGCTATTGCCTTAGTTTCACTTCACCTCTTAAAATATGAAATATAGGGAAACTATACAAAAAGCAATAAATGAAAGAAACCCCGACTCCATCGAATCATTCCTTCTACCCTATAGCTACCAAAATAAACTGCTGCGCTAACTACTCCTCAATAAACATAAACACCCTAATTCTTGGGTCTCCAAATATGGATGCTAATTCAAACACACATTATATATGACAAAGGGTTAGCTTCACAAGAAAGAAAAAATTATAAAAACTGATTTCGGAACAACCCTATTCGAAACCCCGAGGTCACCAGCTTAAACGCAGGCTCATCTGCTTTGAGCAAGGCTCACCACCTTGACCCCAAGATCACTGGCTACAGCAAAGGGTCACTCGGTCAGTTCTAGGCCCCTAATCCAGGCTCATCTAACAAAGTAGTCCATAAGAAACTAAGGTGCTGAAATGAAAAACTGATGCTTCTCGTCTCTCTCCCTTCCAATCTGTCTGTCCCTCTCTGTCCCTCTCTCTGTCTCTGTCACAAAAAAAAGAAAAGAAAAAGAACAACCATAGGAGAAAATGAATGGCACCCCTACATCCTGCCATTCACTGAAACCACTTCCTTCTGAATATTGATATCCATCCTCGACTCATAGAAAACCCTGCAGCTGCCTACGACATAAAGGAGAAACACATTAAAAGAACTGAAGCCTGACCTGTGGTGGCGCAATGGATAAAGCGTCGACCTGGGATGCTGAGGTCGGTGGTTCTAAACCCTGGGCTTGCCCGGAAAAGGCACATATGAGAGTTGATGCTTCCTGCTCCTCCCCACTTTCTCTCTCACTCTCTCTCCTCTCTAAAATGAATAAATAAATTTACAAAAAAATTGAAAACGACAACCAGAAAAATTTTAGATGGCATTAGATTCTTAAGGCAAAAAATGATTCTACAAATTAAGAACACTAAGTCACTCTAATAAATTCAGTATACCGTGAAAGTCTACAGTCACATGCAATTCATAACAAAGTCCAATCCTAGACCACTGGCCTAAAAAGCAAACTAGAAATATTCATAGCTATAAAGGGAGATTCAACACCTCTATGGAATGGCAAAGACACATTGCTTTTAACAATATACAAGCAACGAAAAACTAGATGACGAGGTAAAAATAAAAAACTACTCTAAATGGCCCATAACATGCCATATACTTAACTGCACCACTATACCCTGAATATTTAATCTACCTTACTTTACAAGAATACTTGCAACGTTTTAAAAACTAACCCAATGGGATGAGACGTAAACTCTCTACACATTTCAATACACTAACATTATGTAAACTTTCCTTATCATTCTGGTAACCCTCCACACAGACCCCTGAAAAAAACGGTGATGACTATATCATGGCGTAAACATATTTTCAAATGAACATCAAAAAAATACTCCTAAATAACTCACGGTCACCCTTAGAACATAATACAAGCAGCAGGTCATGGTGCTGATCCTAGATCTCAAATAACATACCTCTCTTCAACCAATCTCAAGAAAGCTGAAACTTGAATGATAACAACAAACACAAAGTATTCCTCTTGCCAACCCTGCACTGCAGTATCCCACTACATCGCTTTATACATTAAGAAACACCTTTATCCTTACCGATAGATATAAATAGCTTACTTCTTGCAACGAAACCTCCAGTACTAGGAAGCTGACTCCTATCTATTCTTTTACCACACATCTTTCTATTAACATCGTGTAAAATATTTCCTTCATAAACTAACAGGTATCACGACAGCTATGTGAGAAAATAAGTAACACCCCTCCTTCTACTATCTGCAAAAATCCCTATCTGTGGATGTTAACAGACAGGCACAACGAATAGAAAATATTGCAGACACCTACACCATAACAAAGCGAGAAATAACAAGAAATGGAAACAAAACCAATGCATATTTAGATACCATGGCTCTACATTGAAAAGCAAAAGGTGGTCCTACAAATGAGGGACAGAAATTCATTTCAATACATTCCAGTGACCATCAATATCTAAATCAACGCAATAAGTAACAAACTAGAATAATAAAACTCGAATAATAAATCACGGACCTCAAATGGAAAAGAGAAATGTCCATAATTATAAAAAGCAACTTAACACAGCTCTCTCATTCGGGGATATGGCAAACCTCTCAACACCAAGGCGGTCCCCCCACCAAAAATCAAAAGATATTTTAAAAAATCTATAATTAACAAATAAAATTCAAGATCCATAACTATTCCACAATCCCAAATAATACATCTAACATGCTTTTCAAGAATGCTTAAAACTTTAAAAACTGCCCCTACTGAATGATAAACCACCTTCCTAGACATTTCAGTGCACTTCAATGACATAGGCTCTCTTTATGGCTCACCACGACATCCCTCTAGAAACATGTAAGTAAAAGTAATAACAGTATCATCATCTTCACATTTTTTCAAAGACACATCTCTTAAAAAAATACAAACCACACACACACACACATCAAAAAAAAAACCTAACATAAACCACTGGTAGAGTTGGAAAATACTTTCAACAGAGATATAAGAAAACTACTATGTTCCTATCATTCTGCTCTCCAGAATTTTGCTACCTATGTCAGATTTCTGAACTAAACATGAATATGCCGGCATATTCGACCATGGTGGCGTCATTTAGTATTGTAAGGAGTGTTGAGGGCTGCGTATTATTTATAACTCCTGACAAGAAAGAACAGAAGCACATATGCGCCTACACTACACGGCCCTTCAACCAGAACAAACATAGCTAGACTCATCCCAAAAGATCCACGGTGCTAAAAAAACACTGACCCTAATCTCCATAGAACAACAAAAAGTCTAAACTAGAATACAAACAGCAAGTCTTTCTAAATCCTAATTCTGAAATCCATTTTCTCTCTTTCAGTATCACATAGATACTCAAAACCAAAGTTTAAAAAGAAAAAAGAAAAAAGAAAAAACCTCCCACCTTTCCATGATAGCAATCGACTGCCCAGGGTTGACGAGACAACCAAACACACTCAGGAGTTGAGGAACATCTCACATACAATGAGATTGCATCTCCCGGGAAGAGATCCAGACTAAGCATCTCCTCACCAACACTTCTTTTCATACAACAGAAATCACTTTCATACCTCTGTATGATCACTTCCAATCCTTCATCTTCCTTCATTAGATTCCAGAATTCGCCCTCTAAAGTGTTCCTCCTCAAAAATGAAGACTTTGACCACAGTGTATATTCCCCCACACCCTCCGTGAAGCACGGGTAATAACGAACCATACTTAGGATGATTACCACAGCGTGCATTACAGACCTACACTCATGTATGTCAAACACTCAAACGGATATTACTATTTTACTGACTCGCCGGTGTACTTTTAACTTATGAAACTATTTTTGCAAACTCCTGGCATGATCTCACTTCTACCTCGTCCCTTTCAAGCTTTGACTACTTTCATATCACTTACTCCTTTATCAATATACTGATCACAACTACATACTAGCTTCTGTACCTGGATGACTGATGACAGTCACCTACCATTTACTACAAACAAAAAACTTTACTACACTGGAAGACAAATAACAGTCACATAAATACTCCACTTATACAAAAACTCTGGGTTGAATAATATATTTCTTCCGACCCCACTAACAGTAAAACAGGTCATTCCCTTGGATTCTACTTCACAAGAGCAGAGAAGATCTATACTAATAAAATTATAAAATGCTATTCAAAGACACACAGTATTTTCATACTATTTAATAATAATTAAATAATATTAACATTAATATTGAGGATAATAAAAATTACCCTGACCTGCGGTGCCTCAGTGGATGAAGCGTAGACCTGGAATGCTAACGTCGCCTTGGAAACCGCAGGCTTCTCTGGTCAACACACATCGGGGCGATAACTGTAGAGGAATGGTTCCCGCTCCTCTCTCTAAAATCGACGACTAAAATTTTTTTAGAAAACAAATTATTGTTTTCTGAACACTGTCTATATTGAAATAGAAAAGTGCTCCCACTGGAAGTGCTCACTTACACAGGGAGTGGGTCGTGCGCTCCACAAACCGTTCAGCGATTCCTCTCTGCTTCTCTTCCCGGTTACACCTTCTCCCCCAAACCCCTCCCTCATGTCTCCACCCCTCCTGACATCTCTGGGTCACGATCCTGTCACCTCTACACCTCTGACCCAGAGACAACGACCCCTGCCTGGCAGCACCTGACCTCACAACCACCGACATCGTCCCTCTTCCCGTGCGTACAAAGTATCCACCTCGAGTCTGGACCCCATTTCCCTCCGGTCCACCTCGGTACCTTTCTCTTGACTCCACTTCTCACCTCTGACTGATCAGCCTCTGGGGGACGCGCCCTGCCGCTCTTACGTGACTTCAGTTTTTTCTGACTCATTCCATGAAAACACTCAGGAACCAGGGACACTCGGTGCACGTTTACCTTAGCAAAATAAATTCGTTGAAACTTCAGCATTTTAAAATCACAATGGAAAACTCACCTTCCTTACAATATCAAAACTCACCACAAGGGAAACATTCTGAAATGCAAAAACCGTAAGGGAACAAGCAGATTCCAAAGGAAACGGTGGGAAAATTTCAATGTGGTGGGCAGAAGAAAGATGGATGGTCATTCTATGGAAAATAGTACAGTAATGAATACATAGAAATCGGACAATACCTTCTCCTACTCACCACTACAAACCTACTTTGGAACACACCTAACTGTGTGATGGGAACGTCATACAAATGGACATGATACAACACTTAGTACATTTGATGGCAAAACCCATGACACAAAGAACAGCGCTTCCTACCGCTGAGTGGCATGACCCTGGGAGTTCCTGCTTTCCCTGCACTGCACAGAAACTCGGAAACAGAAGCTCCCAAAGACATGGAACAGAACTGCAAGAAAAAACATTAAAATGTATCATCGAAATAGATCAATCCCAACGCTCTCCTTCAGAAACAAGAGGACCCCCCCCCCCCACGCACCTCCTTCGAAATACTCGGTAAGGAGAGAAACGACTTACCCTGAACGGAACAGTGGATTCCTCCTTCAAAGGGGAGCCGTTCGGGCAAACCTTCTCTGCGCACCTGAACTGAGGTGTCATTCCCCGAGATGCCCACACGAGGGCGCCAGGGCATCCCGCGGACGACAGCTGAAAAGACGGCTGGGTTCTACTCCACACCTGCGGTGACACATAGAAACTCTGTATCTTCCTCTCCTTACGGTTCCTTTAGAAATCCACCACAAAAATGAACTACACAGTCCGTATCCTTGCACGTTGTAAAAGAAATCCCAGAACGAATAACAACGGCACTTACAATATAAGGAAACCGAAACGTATTAACACCGTGCCCCAAAACATACAGGAAATTCGAAGTCTTCCCTGCACCCATGAGCAAAGAAGAAAACCTGACACTTCCTCACTTTTTCACTTTTCTTCACCACCTACGTGAGTAACTCCATGGTACCTCACCTCACGCGACCTGCACAATGGCATCCCCTGGAGCCCGGCCCTAGGTACCCCGGCCCCTTTTTACCGTTGGTAAGGACTGCACTGCGACTAAGTACGCCCGGCCCGCCCGCACCTCGCCTCTCGGGGCCTCCCCGCACACCTCGGGCCTCCAGACCCGCCACGGCCCTCATCCATTCATTATCTTTCAGGGACGCATCCAGTTGCAAAGCGCCAGAACCCAACCAGAACTGCAGACCTAAAGTTTAATGAACAAAACTCATAAAGATAGACCTGGACAGCTCACTCGGTGGATGGACCGTCGGTCCGCGTATGGACAACCCAGGTTCCGTTCTGGATCAGGGCACACGGAGACATCTGCTTCTCCTCACTCCTTCTCCCTCTCCCCCTACAGCAGTGCAGCGTGCCCCCAGCACTCTCACCTCAGGATCTGAACACAGCTCTGTACTGGACCATCTGCCCCAGATGGGGTTCCTACGTGGCTCGCGATGGGGCACACGTGGAAATCTGCATCATTATCTCCCCTCCTCTCACCTAAAAAATACATCATTATGATGGAGGTTATAAAATTAAAATCAACTCTTTAAAGAAATGGCTCACATAATACAAAGATGAGCCACAAACACAGACCAGATCTTTGCTCCCCACGTTTTCCCTGCCATATGGTACCTTCACTGGGTCCCAGAAAGATACTCCCTATTGGACTCTAACTTCAGATACAATTCCTCTCTGCGCCACGCATCTCTCTGATTCAAATGACCTTCCTTTGCTGTGACCCATTCTCTCTCACAGGGCTCCTCCTTTGTTTCCAGCAAAACAAGCATTCCTGGGCTTCACTTCTCTCACAGCTTTCAGATGACCTTCGCTGCTTTCAAATGCTGATACCGACATTTCCCTCCTGCCTGCACCCTCTCCACTACTCCCTCAAGACTCTTTACCTTAACCCGCACTTGCTTGATGAGGGTGAGACTGGGCTCCCTCTCCTACTATGGAATCCATCATGGACTTGCAGCTCCAACACTTTGAGAATGACTCAGACCTTCTCACAACAATCCAAGGAGCACTACTTGCAAGCAGTGAATACAATGAACAAGTGCGCATCTGATATAGGAGATGTTCATCCAGGACAAAGAATAATCCGGCCCAAAATGTTAATACTACTCAGAACTCCCTCTCAACTCTATGGCACAATAAGACAAATAGAATACAAATGCTGGGTCATTTGGAATCCTAGATCACAAATGCTGACTCTCTTCACCTACCCACCTAGAAGCAGACACCTGAGAAAAAACAATTACAAACCATCTTCAAAAATGGCTGAATACGATCTTAGGCTGAGATGATGCCCCAGAAAATCTGAGAGGCAAGGAACATCTCACAACCTGGACGCTGAATCACTCTCTGATGAATCAGACTGGTCCTATCAGGATCTCTGCTTCTCCTCAGGACTCACCATGTGATCTTTCCTGACTGTTTCTGAATGTCGCTAGGAATCTTTCTCAGAACTCTTTCACGTGCCAAAATTCACTCTCTAAACTACTCTTCTTAGGCTTTTCTAAAATGACACACATATACCTGTCCAAAAATACACTTTTTCTCAAGACAAATTTTTAATACACCACAGAACATGGCTTACTACCGGTTTCCTCTATCTTTGGTTCCTCTAAGATCCCACAAATAACCCTATATTCTGGAACCCTGACCCTCATTGCTACTTCACACTATACGACACCACCAGATACACTAAAAAACAAACAAACAAAACACTCTTCTTCTTATCAATACACACAAATAGCCTATCTGTTAGTATGGAACCTGCAGTGCTAGGTGGAAATTCCTATCACTGTGTACCATAAAGGTTTCTCTATACATAATAAGAAAAACCTTTCATTCATAGAATAACTGTTGTCAGAACAACTCTATGAGAAAATAGTATGACGTGACACTCATCTAAAACCTGTTAGAAAAGGGAGTAATAATAACCATTACATTACCATCTTTTCACATAAACTTGTAAAATAGCCCCAAAATGAATCACTATTGTGATTAGAAAATAATTTCCACAGAAAGATGATTAAAATACTTAGTTTCAGATCTTTCACAATCGAAATTAACTTTGCCCCCAGGGCATATTTCCCCAATATGGCGGCATGTCACATCGCAGAGATGGTGGGGTTTGTTGGCTACCGGTGCAGACAGTGGAACCTCCTACTAAGCATATAGGGCACACAGGGCCCTCACCCAGGTCAGTAATGACCGAGAACAATAGCTGTATACTACTAAGGACACAACACAAACAGCATGTCCTTTTCCATCCTACCGCTGAAAGGATACCTTTCTTCAATGACTAACAGGGAGGCTGACCTCTACAGAACAACACCAATAAAGACAAAACTTACCATCTTCCAAACACTGGGTATGAGTATCCTAGGCTCAGGAGACCTGGAAAAAGTCAAGAGTCAATACATATTCCATAAAGCTTTACATGATCCATCTTTTGAAATACATGTGTGAGCCTCACTGATAGCACAGTGGATAAAGTGTCAACCTGGAATACTGAGGTCACTGGTTCCAAACCCTGGGCTTGCTGTATCAATGAAGAAATGAGAAGCAACAGGTTCATGCTTCCCATTCCTACCACCCTCTCTCTCCTTTCTCTAAAATCTAAAATAAATAAATGAATAAATGAAGAAACTAATGAATGAATGAATAGCCTGACCAGGCGGTGGCACAGTGAATAGAGTGTCGGAGTGGAATGCAGACAACCCAGGTTCGAGACCCCGAGCTTTGGCACAGGCCCATCTGGTTTGAGCAAAGATTACCAGCTTGGACCCAAGGTCGCTGGCTCGAGAAAGGGGTTACTCGGTCTGCTGAAGGCACACGGTCAAGGCACATATGAGAAAGTAATCAATGAACAACTTAGGTGTCACAACGAAAAACTACCGATTGATGCTTCTCGTCTCTCTCCATTTCTGTCTGTCTGTCCCTATCTATACCTCTCTCTGACTCTGTTTCTGCAAAAGAAAAAAAAAAGAAAAGAAAGAAAAAGAATGAATGAATGATTCACCTGTGACAAAAAATAATCTTCAACAATCACCACCTTTCTCAGGGTATTATACTATATCCTCCCCCCAAAAATTCATTAAGAATACTAAAAAAATCTCTACATGGCAAATAACTTCAACATACATAACTACTCTTCCATATCCAATCAATGAAAATCAAAGATACTCTCCAAGAAGGCTTGGAAGTTTTTGAAAACTGACCCTATTGAATGGTAAAATAACTTCCTATACACTTCAATTCACTAAAACTGCATAAAATCTCTATGACTCTCCTCACCATCCATCTAGAAACCTTTAAGGGATGGTAAACACAGCATCATCCCATGTACATCTTTTCAAAGAAACATCTAAAAGCCACAAATGATAACCCCAACATAAATCGCTGATACAGTTACAAAACACTTTCAGCAGAGAAATAACAAAAAAAAAAACTGTGTTCCTATCACGCTGGTCTTCAGAAATATTGAATGTCAGGCTTCCGCCTCAGGCTTCTGTACCAAAGGTGAATATGCCCCCAGGGCACATTTGACTAAAATGGTATCGTTTTGTATTAACAACACTGTGGAAACTGCTTTTTATTTGCATTCAGCAGATACAAAGAACAGATGCAGGAAAGCACCTACAATGCACAGCCAGTCACCCAGGACAAAGAAAGATCCACCCCAAAACATCCATACGACCCAGACTACAAACCCTACTGCTTGCACCCAACTATACTTTGTCATGTCTCATTCACATGAAAACACCCAGGAACTGCATACATACCTGCATATTTACCATAGCCACATACATATGTTGACACTTCATAAAACTGAAAAATATAATAAAAAACAACCGCCTTCTTTACAAAATAAAGACACAAGCCACCCCATGGGAGACATTCTGAAATGCAAAACCTGAAATAAGACACACAACTTCCAAGGAAAACGGTGGGTAAAGTTCTATGGGGTGAGCCCAATAAAGATGGACGGTTATTCTATGAAAAATACTACACTACTTGCTAAATAAGAATATGACAATTTATTCCTTCTCCTACTCACCACTGTAAACCTACTTCGGAACCCACGTGAATCATGCAAACATCATACAAATGGACATTATACAACACTTAGTACATCTCAGGGCAAAATCCAGGACTACAAAGACCAGCGCTTCCTACTGTTTGGTTACATGGACCTGGGGGTTCCTCCTTTTCATGTATTTCACAGGAAATCTGTAACAAAAATTACCAATGACCTAAAGCAGACCTACAACAAAAATTACAAAAATTTATCATTGAACTAGATGGATAACACACACCTCTCTCATTCATAGACAGTCACTTCTTCAGAAACAAAACACACACACACACACACACACACCCTTCAAAATACTCGGCCATGAGAGAAAAGACTACCTGAACGGAGGACTGAACGCCGCGTTCATAGAGGATCCGATCTGCTGAACATGATCTGTGCACCTGCGCTAAGGTGTCATTCGCAGAAGTGTCCACACGAGGGCGCAGGGCATCGCGCGGACGGCGATTTTAAAGGAGACCGTCTTCCACTCCACACCTGTGGTAACAAGTACAATTACAAAACAATTACAATGGAAATATTATAAAAATGCTGCTTTAAAATCCTTTCAGGATACAGAAAGGTTCCAAACTTCCGCCTCACTAGTTTCTTCTCCAAAGGTGACTGTGCCCGCAGGGCATATTCGGCCAAGATGGCGGTGTTTCACATTGTGAACACGGTGGTGCTGGCTGAGCAGTGGAGACAAAGAACAGGTGCTCCTGAGCCCCGTCGATGCAGACGGCGTTCAACCGGGGGACAAAGAATGATCTGGCCCAAACGGTCACTACTTCACCAGGACAAACCCTACTTTCCATGAAACAGGAAGAGTCAAGTACGGTACAAACAGCTGGTCATTTAGCATCCTGGATCACACATGCTGCCTCTCTTCAACTAGCCACATGGGAACTCACACAGGCAAAACAACGACACAGACAAGACCACCGTCTTCAACAATTTGGGAGGAGTGCTCCAGGCTGAGAACACACCCCACAACATTACAGACTCACGGAACATCTTACAACTTCAGATACTAAATCTCACATTCATGAGCCAGACTGGCTCTGTCCAGATCACTGCTTCTTTTCACGAAGAATACCATCATCCGGTCTTTACTAACTTTTTCTTCATGTCACATAGAATACGTATTCCTACTCTTTTACATTTTAGCATTCACTCTCTAAACTTGAATTATTTCCCTTTGCTGAAATCATGAACAAATTTCTCTCTAGCAATAGACTTCCTTCTTGGTAAAACTTTTAATAGACCACAAATCAAAGTTTACTACTACTCTCAAAGACCTTCATTTCCCCTACAAAATAAACCAAAGCATAGAAACCCTACATTCTGGAACCCTTATCCTTATACTCACCCTCACTCAAACTACACGATACAGTTTAAAATTTACAAAAAAAATTTTCTCTAATACACCATTTTTCTGCTGTGCCATTCCTCAAACACACGCTGCCTCACCTTTTCCTCCAGGGCAGATACTGAAGAACTCGCAACTATCTCAGTGACATGGGATTCTCTGCAGCACCGAGAAGAGTCTCTGGCTCACATCCTGATAAGGTAGACCTATCCTGGCCTTCGATGCACTTCCAGACCATGGGACCAAGGAATAAGCACCACATAGATCACAGAGGCCACTTAGAACCCACTGGCCTGCATTCTCAGGACAAGGACTGTGGAACACATTAGGACACTGAATCACCTGTGAACCACAGGAAGTTTCGAAGCATCCTTGCTAGCTCATGACTCATGACATGTGCAGTAATACGGCTTCAATAATGTAACTGATCATCGATCACCCTAGTCTTTCCTACCTCCACCATATACAAGTTCCTTTTCCACTTTTTACACAATTGCCAATTGACCTAAATGGCAATTTATTGCAAAATACTTTATTGCAAAATACTTCCTGTTCCTAGAACACCTTCTACCCCTTCATTTCCAATACTAATGACTTTCATTCTATTTTTTTTAACCAAATTAAAAACAATTTTGATAGATACGTGAATTCCATACTGCCCTCTTGATGTTCCGCTTATCTGTCAGACCTCACCCTTACTGGAGTATCGCCCCTGAGACAAAGGAATTCCAAAAAGCTGACAACCCACCCCAAGGAGGGGCTCCGGACACACCAGGACTTTTGATTCAACACCCACATGCTCCAAGCCCCCAAGGAGGAGCATTCTGGACATACCAGAACTTTTGCCTCAGTATCCCCTCAGGCTCTCCCAAACACTATATAACTCGCCCCTAGTCTATAACTGGTGCTCTTCTCCCCCAGGAGAAGTGCCCCGCAGGGTTCCTTTCTTCTTTTCAATAAAGCCTTTTACTCTGGTCTTTTGGACTCCCATGGATTCTTACAAATTTTACCTAAAATCACTTCACAAACATATCTATAAACTCATTCTATCACACATATAAACAACAAGACTTTTAATAGCCTTAGTTTCACTTCACCTATTAAAATACAAAATATAGGGAAATTATACAAAAAGCAATGAATGGAAGAAACCCTGATTGCATTGAATAATTCCTTGTAGTATATAGCTAACAAAATAAACTGCTGTGCTAACTCCTAATCAATAAACATTAATAGCCTAATTGTTCGGTCACATTAATGGATGCAAATTCAAACAAACATTATATATGACAAAGGGTTCTCTTTACATGAAAGAAAAATTATAATATATATAATAACTGGTATCAGAACAACCATATAAGCCTGACCAGGCAGTGGTGCAGTAGATGGAGTATCGGACTTGGACGTGGAGGACCCAGGATCAAAATGCCAAGGTCACCAGCTTGAGCGTGGGCTCATCTGGTTTGAGCAAGGCTCACAAGCTTGAGCCCAAGGTCACTGGATTGAGCAAGGGGTCACTCAGTCTGTTGTGGCCCCCTGATCAAGGCACATGAGAAAGCAGTCAGTGAGAAAAAACTCAGGTGCCACAACCAACAATTGATGCTTCCAGTCTGGCTGTCCCTCTCTCTATCTCTATCAAAAAGAAAAAGAAAAAAAATGGCAGCCCTACATCCTGCCATCCACTTAAATCGCTTCCTTCTGAATGTTAATATCCACCCTCCACTAATGAAAAACCTTGGAGCTGCCTATGACATAAAGGAGCAAGACATTAAAATAAGTGAAAACAACAACCAAAAAAATTTTACATGACATACAGTACATTCTACAGCAAAAAAAAGTTCCTACAAACAAAAAACACTAATTCACTCAAATAAACTCAGTGCACCAGGAATGTCTCCCTTCACATGCAATTTATAACAAAGTCAAATCATATACCACCAGCCCAGCTAAAGAGCAAAACAGAAATATTCATAGCTATAAAAGGAGATTCTACACACCTCTATGGATTAGCAATAGAGCACTGTTTTCAAAACTGATACAAGCAACCAAAATTCTGTAATGAGGTAAAAATGAACAAATGAATAACCTAAATGCCCCATAAAATTCCGTGTACATAACTGCTCCACTATACCCTAAATAATCAACTCTACCATACTTTACAACAATGCTTGCAACTTTGTATAAACTAACCTCAAGGGAACATAGGCAAACTCTTTTCACATTTCAATACACTAAAATTAAGTGAACTTTCTTTATAACTCTGGTGACCCTCCACGTAGACCCCTGTAAAGAAAGGTAATGACTATATCACTATATAAATATGTTTTCAAATGAACATTTTAAAAAAAAAACCTAAATAACTCAAAGCCACCCGTAGAAAATAATTTCAAAGGAATGATGATGGAAATTCTATCTCCAAAGGACGATTATTCAAAGCTTCCCCAACAGTATTTCAGGACCAAAGGTGAATATACCCCCAGGGCATTTTCAGCCAACAGGGTGGCACATAGTACTTTTAAGACAGTGGGGCTGCACCTAGGAGTTACTTCCAAGCATTGCATACAAGAAACTGCTGCTCAGGAACACCTACAATGCACAAGATGTTCACCCAGGACACACATGATTCTGCCCTTAAAGCTCAACAGTAACCAGAAGACAAACAAGCCCTACTCCTCTACATTACACTGGATGAAGAGTGACATAAAACACAAACAGCAGGTCATGCTGCTGATCCTAGATCTTAAAAAACATACCTCTCTTCAATTACCCACATGAAACCTGAAACTTACACAGTAACAATAAACGCAAAGAATTCATCTTGCAATCCCTGCAGCACCATGTCCCAGGCTGAGAACACTCAGGAGAGAGGTGAGGAGGACCTCACAACTGAGAAAACTTATTCCCACTGTGATGAACCACAGTGCACATGTCCACATCGCTGCTTCTTTGCATAAATCGTAAATCACTCATTCCTAACTGCTTATTAGTATCACTTACACTCTTTCCTCTTCTTCTTTTACAGTCCACATTTCATTCTCTAAACTTTTTCTCATTGAAAACAAAAACTCTGACCAGATTGTGAGCCCCCACCACCCATGACCTCCTCAGAGCAGGTGATGACTTACGGTGCTTAGAATTTCCAAAACACCTTGCATCCACGCCCTAAACTCATTGAAAATTAAATACAGTCACTACTTCATGTCATCATTACTGGACTTATAACTTACAAAAGAGATGGATGTTGCCAAAACCTCACATGACCTCATTTCTTCCTTTACCTTCCAAGCTATGACCATTTTTTCATCTCTTACATAGCTACAATGAAATAATCCTTTTTGTGTAGTAAGGTACCAAAAAGCTACAAAATTAATATTGTTATTCTAGGAGGAAAGGTAAGGCTTTCTGTCCCATCTTTCCTTTGGGGAGGGGAGGGAGAAGAATGTAGAAGTTTTGGGTTTGAAAAAACGATGGGGCCTGACCTGTGGTGGTGCAGTGGATAAAGCGTCGACCTGGAAATGCTGAGGTTGCTGGTTCGAAACCCTGGCCTTGCCTGGACAAGGAACATATGGGAGTTGATGCTTACAGCTCCTCCCCACCTTCTCTCTCTGTTTCTCTCTCCTCTCTCTCTCCCTCTCTGTCTCTCTCTCTCCCCTCCAAAATGAATAAAAAAATAAAATAAAACAGAAATCTTTTTTTAAAAAAAAAAAGAACACTGGGTCATTTAGTTTTAAAGGTTATCTGAGGAACTTTTCTTCTTGCAATAAGAAACAGAATTTATATACCTCCCTTCCTGGAATCTTGAGAGAAACATACCTCTAGGCCAGTGGTTCTCAACCTTTCCAATACCATGACCCCGCAATACACTTCCTCATGTTGCGGTGACCCCAAACCAAAAAATAATTTTGGTGGCTGCTTCATATCTGTAATTTTGCTACAGTTATGATTCAGAATGTAAATACTTGATATGCATTATGTATTTTCCGATGGCTTTAGGTGACCCGCCGAGGTCGCGACCCACAGATTGAGAACCGCTGCTCTAGGAAAAGTAGGGAAGATGAACCCTAAAACATTGTAAATATCTTTGATTGTGTTACCTTGAAAGTCTTAATGTTTTTGTGTATCCCCTAAACCAGGGGTCGGAAACCATTCTGGCTGAGACAGCCATGAACGCCACATATTTTAAAATGTAATTCCGTGAGAGCCATACAATGTTTAACACTAAATACTAGTAAATGTGTGCATTTTATGTAAAACTAACAATTTTAAAGTACAATAAGTCTCTGGATGCTTTTTAATAACATTGTTATGCTGGTGCTAACCAATGATGAGTAAAGTACTTCTTACCATTAATGCGACTTTTGCTGATGGCTTTGCATGGTTTTGTTGATGGCTTTGTAGTCTGGTTGATACGTGGTGAGGTTAAGCTTCATGCAGGCCTTGAGACTTCCATCCATTAAATGTGATCGTAGGTTGGTCTTAACATTCTTTAGATGTGAGAAAGACGGCTCACCTGCATATATAGAGCCAAATATTGTCAGTGTAAGGTCAGTGGATAATGGGAAAGGTCAGACCTGGGCACTTTGGCTAGGACCGCCCACAACCAGGCTCGCCAAAAGAAACTCTTAAGGTAATACAATCTAAAACATTTACAAATCTTTCAGTGTTCATCTTCCCTCACTAGCCTAGAGGTATTTTACTCTCAAGATTCCAGGAAAGGGAGGAACTACAGCCAATGTAAGGTGGTCTGTACATTCTGCCTCCTATTGAAAGGGAAGAAGTTTCTCAGTTAATCTTTCTTTTAGATTTAAAACTGAATGACCTATTGTTCTTGCAAGCCAGAAACTTCTACATTCTTCTCCCTCCTCTCCCTAAAGGAGGGATGGGACAGGAAAGCCTGATAGGAAAGCCTGACCTTTCCTCCCAGAATAGCAAAATCAATGTTCAGCCTTTTGTTACCTTACAATACTATAAGCGTGCAAACATATATATGATATTTACAAACTTACTTGACCAACAAACATTAAATTTAAAAATACAAAATTTAATCAATGATAGCCTTATAAAATAATTTCAAATGAACGATGATGAAAATACTACTTCCAAGGCCAGGTCGCTCAAAGCTTCCAGGGTTGTGCTTTCTGGATCAAAGGTGAATATGCCCTGAGGCCATATTCGGCCAACATGGCGCCATTTAATATTATCAACAGCACGGGGATCCGGCTGGATGTTCATTCCAGGCTGTGAATAGAAGGAACAGCTCCTCACAAGTACCTACAGTGTAGAGGACATTCCCCAGGACACACAATGATCCCGCCTAAAAGCTCAACAGTACTCAGAAGACAAACCCTGCCCCACAGGAAACAGGATGAAGAGTGACACACAATACAAACAGCAGGTCGGTTTGCTGATCTTACACGGGGAGCAGAAGCGTATTCCCTACAAACAGTCCGGGAGCTCCTCTCTCCTCGCGGCCGGCTGCACCTCCTCCCCAATCTCTTGCTCGCTCGCATCCACTCTGCCCTGTCCCCCACACCCCGTTATCCCCGGGTCCCGGGGGTACACTCACGTTTACCCGAGCTCTGCACCTCCCGACCCGTGAACAGCGGCCCCTGTCCAGAAGCCTCGCACCTCGCGCCCACCAACTTGCTGCCTCTTCCCCAGCGCCTCATCTCGAGCCTCATCTCGAACCTGCTCGCGGCCTGATTTCCCTCCGCCCAGCCCCCGCCCCGCATCTCCACCGGGGCCCCACCTCTCACCTCCCTCCCGATCCTCACAACAAGCCCTGCAGCTCACACACCACTTCAGTTTTCAATGGCTCATTGACATAAAAACAGCCATGAATCTGGTACACATTTACTTTAGCAAAATAAATTCATTGACACGTCATAAAACTGAAAGCTGCCATGGAAAATACCTTCTTTATAGAATATAAACAGGAGCCACAACATAGGAGACCTTCTGAAATGCGATAACCCTACAGGGACGCGCAGATTGCAAGGGAAACAGTGGGAAAACTGCGCAGTGGGGTGTTGGTCAAATAAGTTTGTAAACATGATATATATGTTTGCTCGCTTGTGACTTATATTGGGTGTGGGGGATAGGCTATAAGCAGGCCAGGTTGTTGTAGCCTGAGGTCTGGTTTTGGGACTAAGCTTTTCCCCACACCCTTGACTGATTGTATGATCTGGGTGGTGCACTATCATGAGAAATCCAATTATGCCTTGGATAAGTGACTTTGTATTGGAGACTTCCTTGTTTGTATATTGGATTAAGGGATTTTGGTTTTCTACACTATAAAGTGGGACAGACCAGGAGCTCAGACACACAGTTCCTGCTATCACAATTGCAGGGGCTCCCCTGATCCCTTGCCCTTCATGGGAAGAGCTGGTTTTCTGCTTTTCCCTTGTCTTCTTTTGTAGTTTGCCTGTCTTGGTGAGACACCAATAAATAGGATGGCCCCCCATCCTCTGACTCCGCCATTTCTTTATCGTCTGCCCGAATCCAATGGGAACCTGCATGTGAATGGTCACGATGACGGCTCCTGGTCTTACAACTGGCGTAGTTTCTGGCAGGATTCAGAGATTGGTATGGAGCCACCACCCTTGATGGGTGGGATAGAGTACTGGTTGCTGCTCTGGCTCCCCATGGCTGTCCTTTTAGGGGCCATGGGCTACATGTTTTTTACTCAAGAGGAAACTGCCCGAGGTCAAAAGCTTCAGCATGAATTACAAACAGAACGGCAGAAAAGGCTGGAACTGGAGCGAGCACTGGAGAAGGAATTACGGGTTCGAGAGTTGCAGTTTACCCTGGAGGCTGAACGTCTTCACCGGCAGTTGTTGGAGAAACAACTGCGGATTCAAGAGCTCGAGTCTCAGCTTCTGGCCAAAAGCCAGCAGCCACAGGAGCCTAAACAGTCACCAAAGGAGCAGCAGCATCCGTGCCGGTGGATTGGCTTTGAGTTAGCGGGAGCAGGCGCTTGCGACTCCTCTTCTGAGGATGAGAAGGCTCAGGCTGAAGCTGCCATACGCACACTGAGAGCCCGACCAGTTGTCGCCAAGAAGGTAAAAACCCAGCAACAAAGAGTCCCTCAGGGGCAGCCACAGCCTCCTGCCCAGGTAATGGAACACTCTGTGGTCCGGCCCTATACCCAGGCAGAGCTGATGGAGTTGGGGGCACAATTTAGGCAGAAACCTACTGAATCCCTGGTAGCCTGGTTACTACGATTATGGGATATAGGGGTGAATGGCATCATGCTCTCTGAACAGAGATGGAGAAATTGGCCGCCATTACCACACACTCTTCCTTGAGGCAGCGTCTTCAGAACTGCCATGGCAACCCAGGAGACCATACCCTATTAGAATGGGTGATGGCTGCCATTCGTATAGTCTGGCAGAATGCTGGAGAACTGCCGGGGGCAATGAGTCGGTGGCAGTGCTACAGTGAGTTAGTAAAGGTCCTTCGAGAACTAGGTATGAAGAATGCTGTTTTCAACCCTGGGTCTCGTGGGCCAGACGAAGAAGTGTTTACGGCCAAAATGAGGGAATTTGTCCTTGCTAGCGCCCCGTCAGCCCTTTTTGGGTCACTTGTGGCTATCTTGGGCCCCTATGTGGGGCAGCCCATCAATGCAGTTACACAGATGGTAGCAGATTTGGGAGAGCTGGAGGCCGCTCGGGATCATAAAGCAGTGAGGGCTGCTGCCTATGTTTCCCCCCCAACTAACAAGGGAAACGAGCCTGTAAAGGTTACCCGAAAGCAGATGTGGGTAGACTTGATTGTGGCTGGAGCAGATAAGGGGAAATTGGATGGCCAGTCTAATAAAATTCTTTTGGAGCTTTGGCGGCAGCTTAAACCAGAACAGAAGTTCCAGCCACTGAGACGAAAGGCCCCAGCAGCTACCAATAAAACTTTTGGTGCGCGCACAGCTCGGTTACAAGATTATATGATAGAGACAGCCGAGGGAGAGGGGAACTCCCAAGACCCATTGTACCAGTTTGAATAGGAAAAAGGCCAAGGGACCCGTCTAACGGGGATGGGCGGGGACCGGAGGCCACATGTGGAACTGGCTATCCACTGGTCCCCTTCCAACGTACAACAGGTGTTGGCCTTGGTGGATACAGGTGCAGAATGTTCCCTTCTCTATGGAAACCCAGAGCGGTTTGCTGGGACCCCAGTGGCCATTGACGGTTATGGGGGCCAAACTGTTCAAGTGAAGCCAATAACTATTCCATTGGGGATAGGGAGACTGCCTCCTAAGCCATACAAGGTGTATGTATCTCCTATTCCTGAATATATTTTGGGGGTAGATGTCTTGCAAGGACTGTGGTTGGAAACTACAGCTGGGGAGTTCCGGCTGCGGATCAGGGTTGTGAAGGCAGTATTGCGGGGACATGCATCACATTCCCCTTTGCAATTACCCATCCCTCGGCGTGTGACTAACACCAAGCAGTACCGCCTGCCAGGTGGTTATGAAGAAGTCACAGGGACAATCCTTGAACTAGAAAAGGTGGGGATCATCCGGCCAGCACACAGTCCTTACAACTCCCCAGTATGGCCTGTGCGCAAAGCGGATGGAACCTGGAGAATGACAGTAGATTACAGGGAACTTAATAAAGTTGTTCCCCCTTTGCACGCTGCTGTTCCCTCGATAGCTAACATGATGGATCGGCTAAGCCATGAGTTGGGGACATACCACTTTGTGGCAGACTTGGCCAATGCTTTTTTCTCTATTGATATAGCCGCAGAGAGTCAAGACCAATTTGCCTTCAGTTGGGAAGGGAGACAATGGACCTTTACAGTGTTACCCCAGGGCTATTTGCATAGCCCCACCTTGTGCCATGGGCTGGTGGCTGCTGACCTGGCTAAATGGAAACAGCCAGAGGTAGTCCGCATGTACCATTATATTGATGATATTATGCTAACTAGTGATTCTCTTTCAGAATTGGAGCAAGCAGTCCCTACCCTGCTATCCCATTTGAAAGCATGTGGCTGGGCAGTTAACGAGAACAAATTACAAGGACCTGGGTTATCTGTTAAATTCTTGGGAGTTGTCTGGTCGGGTAAGACAAAAGTTATCCCTGACGCAGTTATAGATAAGATTCAAGCATACCCCGTGCCCATGGTAAAACAGTTACAGGAATTCTTAGGTTTGTTGGGGTATTGGCGAGCATTTATACCGCATTTGGCTCAGTTACTACGCCCCTTGTACAACCTTATTCGAAAGGGGGTTCGCTGGGATTGGACTGAGCAGGCGCAAGGTTCATTTGCAGCTGCTAAGAGAGCTGTCAAGGTGGCACAGGCCTTGAATGTGTTTGATCCTGCCAGGCCCTGTGAGCTGGATGTTCATGTAACCTCGGAGGGGTTTGGATGGGGCTTGTGGCAGCGGACAGAGCGCCTACGACAACCTATTGGATTTTGGTCCCAATTGTGGAAAGGTGCTGAAGTTCGTTACTCATTAGTAGAGGAGCAGCTGGCAGCTGTGTATGCTGCCCTCCTGGCAACTGAGAGTATTACAACCACAACATCAGTTACAGTCAAAACAACATACCCTATAGCTGGATGGGTGAGAGATTGGGCAACTAAACCACGTAGTGGTATGGCCCAAATGTCTACCCTGGCCAAGTGGGGTGCCTATCTGCAACAACGCTGTGCTCTTAGCACCAGCCCATTGAGGGCAGAACTGCAGGAGGTCTTGGGTCCAGTCACCTATGCGACCTTAGAGTCAGGTGCAACTGGGGCTCAGGAGGCAGAACCTGAGGTCAGTCTTTACCAGGAGGGGCGGGTGCCCATCCCCGAAGATGCCTGGTATACTGATGGTTCCAACAGGGGCCAACCTGCCAAATGGACGGCTATCGCCTTCCATCTGGCCACTGAGACTATTTGGATGGACACGGGTACAGGCCAAAGCAGCCAATGGGCAGAATTAAGAGCTGTTTGGCTAGTTGCCCATAATGAACCTTCACCTCTGGTGATCTGTACTGACAGTTGGGCTGTCTATCATGGACTGACCCTTTGGATTGCTACTTGGCACATTAACCAGTGGATGGTAATGCACCGTCCATTATGGGGTCAGGCCATGTGGCAGGACTTATGGGAAATAGGACACCAGAAGCAGGTGACAGTATTATCATGTCACAGGGCATGCCCCTCTAGCCCATCCTGGGAATGATGAGGCAGATACGTTGGCAAGGGTGTGATGGTTGGAGACTGCACCTGCAGGTGATGTGGCACAGTGGCTCCACCGGCGCCTGCTCCATGCAGGACAGAAAACTATGTGGGTTACGGTTAAGGCTTGGAACTTGCCTGTGTCCTATGCAGAGGTACTTGCAGCCTGTGAGCAATGTGCAGTATGTTCCAAGGAACACCCTCGGAGACCACTGGTGTCACCTGGACAGATCCAGAGGGGTCATGTCCCACTGACACGATGGCAGATAGACATCATTGGACCCTTACCAAAGTCAGAAGGGTACCAGTATGCAGTCACTTGTGTAGATACTGCCACCGGGCTGCTTGCTGCTTACCCCGCTCATAACCCTGACCAGAGGGCAGTCATACAGGCTCTGGACCGCCTGAGTGCTGCATACGGGCGACCGCTGGTCCTTGAAAGTGACAATGGTACCCACTTCACTGGTTCAACGGTGAGGCAATGGGCTCAAAAGCTGGGGGTGGACTGGAAGTACCATGTTCCCTACCACCCCCAGGCTGCTGGCATCATTGAGCATTATAATGGACTCTTAAAGCAAGGACTGCGACAGGAGGGGGGCACCGGCTCTCTTACTGGATGGACAGGCCGCTTATGGACAGTAGTCCGGATTTTGAATGAGCGACCTCGACGGGGAAGCCCAGCTCCAGTAGAGGCCCTCCTGCATCGGACAGCTGCCCCTATTCAGTTGCAGATACGCACTAAGGACATTTTACTCAAGCCAGGTTTCGGACAGCAGGGCAACGTGCTCTTGCCTGCTCCAACAGCCCTTCTTAAAGGACAATGGCTTCAATGGACTTGGCCCTGGACTGTACAGGCCCCCCATCTGAGATGGGTGGCCTTGTTGGCACCATGGGGAAAGGGGTTAGAGGTGGACCTCCAGTTAACTCCTTGGGCAACCAGCACCTGGCCACCTAAGGTAGAAGTGTATTATCCCTTGAGTGCTCAAGGGGACAGCATTTTGAAGGGCACCTTTGTAATTTCTTTATGGCCAATAATGAGTTCCCCTATTTTACTACACATAGAACCAGCAGATGCTGGTGTATTGGCCAATAAGGTTTGGTACGCCCGCTCAGGGCGGCCTCTGGTGCCAGCTACAGTGCTGTCTGCAGATAAAACTCTGGCCTGTATTCTGCCAGAGGGAAAAGATTTGCCTCTCTTGGTGCCACTGACAGCTCTCTCATTTCGCCCATAGTTTTGATCTGTTAATCCTATTGCTGTAGTTGGTACTATTTCTGTTTATGCAATGTATCCTACTCTTTGCACAGTGACCATCATGGAAGATGCCTGTGGTTTAGATTGTAAAGCGAGCAAAAGGGGTGGAATGTTGGTCAAATAAGTTTGTAAACATGATATATATGTTTGCTCGCTTGTGACTTATAATGGGTGTGGGGGACAGGCTATAAGCAGGCCAGGTTGTTATAGCCTGAGGTCTGGTTTTGGGACTAAGCTTTTCCCCACACCCTTGACTGATTGTATGATCTGGGTGGTGCACTATCATGAGAAATCCAATTATGCCTTGGATAAGTGACTTTGTATTGGAGACTTCCTTGTTTGTATATTGGATTAAGGGATTTTGGTTTTCTACACTATAAAGTGGGACAGACCAGGAGCTCAGACACACAGTTCCTGCTATCACAATTGCAGGGGCTCCCCTGATCCCTTGCCCTTCATGGGAAGAGCTGGTTTTCTGCTTTTCCCTTGTCTTCTTTTGTGGTTTGCCTGTCTTGGTGAGACACCAATAAATAGGATGGCTCCCCATCCTCTGACTCCGCCATTTCTTTATCGTCTGCCCGAATCCAATGGGAACCTGCATGTGAATGGTCACGATGACGGCTCCTGGCCTTACATGGGGTGAATAAAGGGTGACCGTCATTCCAAATAAAATACTACAGGAACTAATAAATATGAATACAATTAATTCCTTCTCACAATCACAGCGAAAACCTATTGTGGAACCCTTCTGTATTATGCAAACGTTATACAAACATATTAACAATTGTTGTTACGATTGAGGGCAAAAACGGTCACTGCAAACAGTAGCGCTTGCTATCAATAACCTTTATTCACTCTGTAATTCCTACTTTTCTTGTACTTAATATAAACTCCGTAACATAAACTCCCACTTACAGCACAGTTACAAAACAAATAAAAGAAAAATTAACATTTAAATATATTCAACACATCTCTCTCATTCAGAGACGGACCATCACTCCTTCACAGACGATAGACATTCCGCTTCAAAAAATCGGTATGTCTGACCTGTGGTGGCGCAGTGATGCCTGAGCCCGCCCCCAGCTCTCTTCTCTGCCTCCCGCCTCCAGCCCGGGCGCAATGGGCCTTGGGGGCCCTCCACGCCCTCTCCATTCTTCTAGATTTCAGGAACACATTGAAATAGAAAAAAACAGGAACTTTATAAAATTAAAAGTGTCAACCTGGAACACTGAGGTCGCCGGTTTGAAACCCTGGGTTTGCCTGGTCAAGACACATATGGGAGTTGATGCTCCTGTTCCTCCCCCCTTCTCTCTCTCTTTCTCTACCCTCTCTGAATTTAATAAATAAAATCATTTTTTAAAAATCGGTCAGGACAGAAAAAAAAACCGTACGTGAAAGGCGGAATGGATTCCGCCTTCGTAGAGGAGCCTACGCTACGGTGTCATTCCCCGAGATGTCCACACGAGGGCACCAGGGTATCGCACTTACGGCATATTTTTTAAAAAACCACTAGACTCAAGTGGTAACAAATAGAGACGATGTATCTTCCCGTCCTGGCGGTTCCTCTAGAAATCCGCAACTAAAAGTAACTACAGAGCCCTTATCGCTACAAGTTATCAAATGCACTTCTCAATAACCCACAAAATAAATTAAACTGCCGATTACAATGCCATTGTAACTGAAACGTAATAAAAACACCGCGCACAGGAAACTATACCAGTCTCCCCTGCACACATGAGCAATAAAGAAAACCTGACGATCCCCTACTTTCTCACTTTCCTTCAGAACCCACGTTAATACATACAATGCACCTCACCTTCACGCTGCCTCGCAGTCGGGGGTTGGGGACAGTGTGGAGGCCCCCACGACCCTTCTCACCGCGGTCCTGACTGCTGCGCGATGCCTGAGCCCGCCCCCAGCTCTCTTCTCCGCCTCCCGCCTCCAGCCCGGGCGCATTGGGCCTTGGGGGCCCTCCACGCCCTCTCCATTCTTCTAGATTTCAGGGGCACATCGAAATAGAAAAAAACAGGAACTTTATAAAATTAAAATCAACTATTTAAAAAAAACTATTCAGATAATACAAACACAGGCCAGAAATGGAGAGAACATATTTACTCACTATGTACCTGAGAAAACATTTCTGTTCCATAAACCGACAAAAATACAATGCATTTCTGATCAATACTCTCATATCACCCTAAAACAAATACCCCCACTGAAAATGAATTCGTATCTAAACAGTCTCCAGGCGGAGGAACCCAGTGTGGATGAAAAAGCGTTCAGTGGAATGGGATCTCCTCCTGATCTGATAGAAATTCACGAACTGAACAGGTCCAGGTGGGAAATCACACCACTGGCAGATCACTTCTTCTTTTTTTTTTTTTTTTTTAGAGAGGAGAGGGAGAGACAGAGGGGGGGGAGGAGCTGGAAGCTTCAACTCCCATATGTGCTTTGACCAGGCAAGCCCAGGGTTTCAAACCGGTGACCTCAGCATTTCCAGGTCGACGCTTTATCCACTGTGCCACCACAGGTCAGGCCGGCAGATCACTTCTTTACCAGAAGGTTTCTCTTTGGCATCACTGAGCTGTGTCTGACCACTCTGTGCTTTGACCTGCTCCCTGACAGTCCCCTCCTGCAAAACAGTGAGAACACAAACTCTTCCCTACTTGCTCATCCTGTCCCGCTCTACCTCTCAGGCCCTGCTGAAATCTTCCCTCCTTTCTTTTATCTCACATGCATTAAAGAAATTACCTCTCTCTGCCCCACACACACACTCTAAAATGAATAAAACAAAAGAACAAACAAATAATTAAAATAAAAAGACTGGTCTTGCCTGGTCAAAACACATATGGAAGTTGATGCTTTCTGCTCTTCCCCCCTTCTTTCTCTGTCTCTCTCTCTTCACTCTCTAAAATAATTTCTTTACACAAAGAAATAAATAAAAAAGAAATTGCTACACTCTCTGCAGGATTAGAGATTTGTAATCTAATGTTATAGTACTTAAATATATAGAAATATAAAAAATATGGAAGATATATAAAATTAATTAAAATATAATAAAACATTTAAGGAAATTAAATAAAGTTATGCCATCTAGATAGGAATTGATGTAGTGGGTGCAGATATGATAAACAGACTCTGACTTTCAAGCAGGGCTCAGTTACTGTGTATGCGTGAAGTTATACCTAGTTAAGTGGCTTGGCATCCTAACTTTGTAAGTTAACATAAATAAGAACATCTTAAAAAGTGATTTGATGTAAACATTTCAGTAGATTAACATAAAAGAGGTTCCCTGTGAGGAACTCCCAAAAAGGTACTTTGAAGTGATAATCCTATAAATTGACACCTGTTAGAAGGTGTCCACCAGAAAAGGTACTAAAACTGAGGGGCCCCCTGCTGCAGTAGTTGCCCAGACTCCAAGGTAAATGTGAACTGTCTCCACTCCACTCTGAGCTGTGACTAAAGATAGCAGAGAGGAGCACGCTGACGGGGGCCCCCTTAAGCTGTACCCAGGCACGCCAAAAGGATTTGTGAGTAATAAATTGCCTCTGTGACTGTTGCAAGTAACTCGTGTCAGTCCCATGCTTTTCCTCCGGTGGCAGTTAGTGTTGGCACTTATAAGTAGCATCCTCGTAGCCGCCTCAAGAGTAGTGTCAAAGAGGCTGCCAGCCCTGCAGACAAGCAGGACTGTGTCACTGCACGGGGAAGTCAAATCAGGGACGCCTGATCAATGTAGAGCTTGGGCCCTACTGGGACAAGATCTTTATCCCAAACGTTTGGAGTCACTTTAGCTCAGGTATCATGTTTCTTATGTCGACAAAACCAAGTACTTAACTGTAAGAATCGATGGGAGTCCAAAAGACCAGAGTAACAGGCTTTACTGAAAGGAAGAAAGGAACCCTGCGGGGCACTTCTCCTGGGGAAGAAGAGCACCGGTTACGGCAGGGGTCCCCAAACTACGGCCCACAGGCCGCATGCGGCCCCCTGAGGCCATTTATCCGGCCCCCACCGCACTTCTGGAAGGGGCACCTCTTTCATTGGTGGTCAGTGAGAGGAGCATAGTTCCCATTGAAATACTGGTCAGTTTGTTGATTTAAATTTTACTTGTTCTTTATTTAAAATATTGTATTTGTTCCCGTTCTGTTTTTTTTTACTTTAAAATAAGATATGTGCAGTGTGCATAGGGATTTGTTCATAGTTTTCTTTATAGTCCGGCCCTCCAACGGTCTGAGGGACAGTGAACTGGCCCCCTGTGTAAAAAGTTTGGGGGCCCCTGGGTTACAGACTAGGGGTGAGTTATATAGTGTTTGGGAAAGCCTGAGGGGATTCTGAGGCAAAAGTCCTGGTATGTCCGGAATGCTCCTCCTTGGGGGGCTTCGAGCATGTGAGTGTTGAATCAAAAGTCCTGGTGTGTCCAGAGACCCTCCTTGGGGCGGCTTCTCAGCTTTTTAGAATTCCTCTGTCTCAGGGTCAATAGTCCAGTAAGGGTGAGGTCTGACAGATAAGCGGAACATCAAGAGGGCAGTTTGGAATTTACAAATCTATCATTAACCTTGCAAAAATAAGCTCTGACTGATATATAATATTAGTAAATGATAAATTAAGACTACAATAATATGGCAACCACACCTATTCGAACAGCTAAACTCCAAATGTGACAGTGCCAATATTCTCATGCATTCACTATTTAATTCTTGGATATCCCCTGCAGATCGAGCCTACATGCCTGGAGTATCAGAATGACGCTCTGCCAAACTGAGCTATCCAGCCAGGGCATAACCATAGCTTTAATCCAACTCTCTCATTTAGGGATAGAAAATACCTCCTTCAAAACCAATAGATTCCCACAAAAAAAGAAGATCAGAACACAATTACAAAACATACTTAACATAAGCAGGTAAGTGGATGGACCACTGACAGATAATGCATAGTACCCACCCCTGTTCCTACTGACTGCCACCAAGGTGCTGTTTCCAAGATGCGCACGACCTAACAGCAGACACGCACACTAAGAGCATATTTAAAAGGGACCATATTGCACTATAAAGCAAATAACAAACTTCAAAGATTTGAAATTACATAACCTATGTTTCCTACTCTCATAACAGTTAACCTTGAAATCAGTATTAACATAAACCATGAAGTCCTTTTACTTAGTTATTAAATACCATTTTAAATAACCTGCAACATACGTTGCAATTGAAATTCTAATTTTTTTTCAACTGACAGAAAATAATAAAATAAAAGCATAAATAAAGCTATGGTGCCCTGACCAGATGTCTCAGTGCATGGAGTGTCCTTCCTGTGTGTCAAGGTTCTGGGTTCCATCCCAAGTCTCAGCATCTAAGAGAAGCAACCAAGAAGTTCACAACTAAATGGAACAACTAAGTGGAGAAATAAGCTCATGCTTTTTTCTCTCTCTCTCTCTCTCTCTTTAAAATCAATGTAAAAACTTTAAAATCCAATGGGAAATGGTGTGATAGATCTGCAACATGCCTACTACATTTTTCTCAACAAAAATGCAGGGGAAAAAAAAGGACAGAAAAACAAACAAAAAAAAGACCCAAATCTCCCTATGGATTTTGTTTTTATTTTTCATACCTAGAAAGGGCTACTTTTTTTTTTTTACCATAATCTATCTCAACTCTAAAACTCACAGTGTTTTCTGCCCACTTTTGACTCCCCTGGTGCGTCTCCTACAATGGAACCATTTCCCTCTTCCTTCCCCAAAACACCTGACCAGCAGTGCCTTGGGGAAACTCCTCCCAAACCTAAGGCCAGAGGGTTGATGAGGCTAATGACTTCTCAGGACACAATGGATTCCTTTAATGTGCCATCAACCCTATGAATATTGAGCCTTCTATCAGATTAGACTAAATGAAACCTTGAGGCTTCTCCCTGGAGTTTCATAAAATACAGTGTGCAACTCTATTTCCTCTCTTTACCCACAAATATCTACCTTCCTGCCAACATGAACACAACAAGCATTACTGAACAGGTACCAGAAGCCAGAAAGCTTATAGCTCATCAGGATCAAGGGGTAGAATGTTACAGTAATATAATGTTACAGTAATTAGAAATATAGAAACTATAGAAATATATAGAAATGTGAGGATATAATATTAAAAGCCACTAAAGCAAATGAATAAGGAGGTAATCTAGTGTATAGGAATATGATAGGCAAGACTATGCCCTTTGCACAGGGCCCAGTTAGTATGTGTGTGAAATTATACAGCGGTACCTTTGAGACATGAGTTTAATTCATTCTGTAACTGAGCTCGTAAGTCAGTCAACTCATATATCAAACAAATTCCTCCCATTTAAAATAACTGAAATAGATTTAACCCATTCTAGTGTAGTAAGGTATCAAAAAGTTGCAAAATTAATATTGATATTCTAGGAGGAAAGGTCAGGCTTTCCTGTCCCATCCTTCCTTTGGGGAGGGGAAGGAGAAGAATGTAGAAGTTTCTGGCTTGCAAGAATATTGGGTCATTTAGTTTTAAAACTAAAATAAAGGTTAACTGAGAAACATCTTTTTCAATGGGAGGCAGAATTTACATACCACCTTGCATTGATTGTAGATCCTCCTCCCTTCCTGGAATCCTGAGAGTAACATACCTCTAGGCAAGGGAGGGAATATGAACCCTGAAAGATTGTAAATTTCTTTGATTGTGTTACCTTGAAAGTCTTAATGATTTTGTGTATCCCCTAAGTAAATGTTGTAAGCTTCTGTCATGATGTCATGCATCCCCAGCCTGTGTGTGATCAAGGGAATATATCCAGTCTCTGAAATGTTTTTTACACACACACAATTTGGGCCTGCACATGCCCTGTGTCAGTCATATGTGGCCCACATATTTAATAAATCTCCTCCTTTAATAAAATCCTTGAAAACTCATCTGGATCTGGTGTCTCTTTTCTAAATAAACTCGCAGAAGTGAGGTATACTACTTTTCAGCATATTACAACACCAGCCCTGTAAAACATTCCCAAACATCCTAAATTATGAAAAGAGACATGTTTTTAATTAAGAAACGCACATGTATACTTTATCAATGCATAACAAAATATACGAAATAAAAGAAAAATGTTATTTAGTACTGTATTCTTTTTTTTTTTTCTTTAAACTTTTTTTTTTTTTTTTGTATTTTTCCGAAGCTGGAAACGGGGAGAGACAGTCAGACAGACTCCCGCATGCGCCCGACCGGGATCCACCCGGCACACCCACCAGGGGGCGATGCTCTGCCCTCCAGGGGGCGATGCTCTGCCCCTCCGGGGCGTCGCTCTGTTGCGACCAGAGCCACTCCAGCGCCCGGGGCAGAGGCCAAGGAGCCATCCCAGCGCCCGGGCCATCTTTGCTCCAATGGAGCCCCGCTGCGGGAGGGGAAGAGAGAGAAAGAGAGGAAGGAGAGGTGGAGGGGTGGAGAAGCAGATGGGTGCTTCTCCTGTGTGCCCTGGCCGGGAATCAAACCCGGGACTTCTGCACGCCAGGCCAACGCTCTACCACTGAGCCAACCGGACAGGGCCTAGTACTGTATTCTTACCTTGGAGACAGATGAGTGTGACTAATGAAAGTGAATGGTGGAGGAGGAGGGAGGGAGGAAGGGATGCAGGCACTGTAGACACGTAAACTAAAATTGCACTTTCTTAGGCCCTGGCCGGTTGGCTCAGTGGTAGAGCGTCGGCTTGGCCTCTGCCCCAGGCACTAGAGTGGCTCTGGTCGCGGCAGAGCAACGCCCTGGAGGGGCAGAGCATCACCCCCTGGTGGGCAGAGCATTGCCCCTGGTGGGCGTGCCGGGTGGATCCCAGTCAGGCACATGCAGGAGTCTGTCTGTCTCTCCCCGTTTCCAGCTTCAGAAAAAAAAAAACAAAAAACAAAACAAAAAACTGCACTTTCTTAACACTATTTGTAAACTAAAACTGCATTTTCTTCACTTTAAACAAAACTAAAACTGCACTTTCTTAAAATAAAACCACAAAAACTTAATTTTAAAAAAAATGCACTTTCTTTTTTTTTTTTTTATTTATTTATTTTTAGAGAGGATAGAGAGACAGAGAGAAGGGGGAGGAGCTGGAAGCATCAACTCCCATATGTGCCTTGACCAGGCAAGCCCAGGGCTTTGAACCAGCAACCTCAGCGTTTCCAGGTTGACGCTTTACCCACTGCGCCACCACAGGTCAGGCTGAAAAAAATGCACTTTCTTAACTTTAAACTTAACCTAAGCTTAACATTATATATTTTTCATTTAATCATCACCTGTTTTTGCCTTTTTGGCTGCACTTTCACTTGCAAGACTTTTGAATAAAAATCGAACCAAAAAGGTTTGCTTTTGCCTGCCTTTTAAAATGTTACGGAAATGTGACAAACAAGTGTCATTAAAAAGTGCTGAAGTGCATGACCAGGCGGTGACACAGTGGATAGAGCATCAGACTGGGATGTGGAGGACTCAGGTTCAAGACCCCAAGGTCACCAGCTTGAGCGTGGGCTCATCTGGTTTGAGCAAAAAGCTCACCAGCTTGGCCCCAAGGTCACTGGCTTAAGCAAGGGGGTCACTTGGTCTGCTGTAGCCCCATGGTCAAGGTACATATGAGAAAGTAATCAATGAACAACTAAAGTGCCACAACAACAAAAAAATGATTATTGATGCTTCTCATCTCTCTCCATTCCTGTTTGTCTGACTCTCTTTCTGTCTCTGAAATAAATAAGTAAGTAAATAAATAAATAAATAAATAAATGTGCTGAAGCAGCAGCTTCCTGAATCATGACTCATATCTCGAATTTGGCTCAGAACACAAATACAGACTGAGTCACAGCTCATATCTAAGAAAAAAAAATCGTATGTTGGTCTGCTCGTATCTCAAGGTGCCACTGTATATAGATAAAAAGAGCTCCCTGCAAGTAACTCCCTAACAGTGGGTTGATGTAACAATTATGTAGAGTCCCATAAAAAAGAGCTCTCTATGAGGAAATCCCCAAAAGTGGCTTGATGTAGTAATCCTGGAGATTAACGCTTGTTAGAAGGTGTATGCCAGAAAGGGTAATAAAGCCAAGAGGTCCCCAGCTGCAGTTAGTTGTCCAGACTCCAATGTTGTATGTGGAGTCTCCATGCTGGCCACTCTAGACAAACAAGCTGATGGGGCCCCATTAAGCTGTACTCAGGTACACCATAGATCTGTGAGTAATGAACTAACTGCCTGTGTGATTCTTACAACTAACTTGTGTGTTGGTCATGTCTTTCCTCTGGTGGCGACTGGTTTCAGTACCAATAAGTAGAATCTTCATAGCCTCCTCAAGAGTAGTCTCAAACAGGCTGCCAGCCCTGCTGCTAAGCAGGAGTGTCCCACTGCAGAGGGAAGTCGAACCAGGGATGCCTGATTGACATAGAGCTAGGGCTCTACTGGGGCAAAGCACTTCTCTAGGAAGCCAGTGTCTCTCTGAGGAGGGTGTGGACAAAAAAAGGGGCCATATGCTGAACCTGACAAGCTCCAGGGAGGCTTGCATGGTAGCCTTACAAACTCAGAGACCTAAAATACCAAACACAGGATGGTATTGTTATGGACCGAACTGAGTAATTATTGTTTGGAGGAGCCCAAATTGATTATAAATTTAAAGAGCCTTTATTAACTGGCTGGTGACTGCTAGCAAGCTGAGAAACAGCTAATAGCCCCGAGCCTAGAAAGAGAGCAGTACTTAAGGGGATAAACCACAAAGTCATAGCTATTACAACAGGTATGCACAATATTCTTGACATTTTGGTAGAAAGCATTCTTTGTTCTAAAGCTGATTACAGTTATTCCTGTAATTGCTGCAAGTCTAAAAGCACAAAACTACATCTTGCTTCTGTAGGCAAGATTTAAGTCAAGGTATCTAACTAGTTGGTCTTGTAAAAATATTTTACTCTAAGCTACTGCCACAGGCAAGCTCCTTTTAATGCTTAATTTCCTTGCCTGACCAGGTGGTGACGCAGTGGATAGAGCGTCAGACGGGGATGCAGAGGACCCAGGTTCGAGACCCCGAGGTCGCCAGCTTGAGCGCAGGCTCATCTAGTTTGAGCAAAAGTGCACCAGCTTGAACCCAAGGTCGCTGGCTCCAGCAAGGGGTTCCTCTGTCTGCTGAATGACCTTGGTCAAGGCACATATGAGAAAGCAATCAATGAACAACTAAGGTGTCGCAACCCACAATGAGAAGCTAATGATCGATGATTCTCATCTCTCTCCGTTCCTGTCTGTCTGTCCCTGTCTATCCCTCTCTCTGACTCACTCTCTGTCTCTGTAAAAAATAAATAAATAAATAAAAATTTAATGCTTAACTTCCTTGTACAGACTATTGGGTGTTAGATTCAGGGAGTACTGATATGCTGGGGCTGCCAAGAGTGTACAAGGTCCCTGTGACACTGAGAACAAAGAGTTCAGCAACATCCTGCATTGAGTCAGAGACCCTTATCAGAAGTTTATGTTTGAAATTCTCCACTGAGTAATACCCCCCCCCCGTAACTGCGCACGACCTCCCTAGCCAATGACTAACAGCCACATCAGCTTCTGTATGATGCTTGCTCATCCTAGACAGCCACCCTATAAAAAGGAGCCATTTTAGAAGCTCGTGGCTGCAGTGCTCCAGTCTCTTCGGAGGCGTGGGTTGCCTGCAGTCCCTGTGCAGGTTTGGGGGGCTGCAGTGCTCCAGTCTCTTCGGAGGCGTGGGTTGCCTGCAGTCCCTGCGCAGGTTTGGGGGGCTGCAGTGTTCCCCTGTGTGGGTTACCTGCATCCCTGTGCAGGTTTGGAGGGCTGCAGTGCTCCCTTGCATGGGTTACCTGCAGTCCCTGCACAGGTCTGCAATAAAACTTATAAAATTCACTTTGTGTCTGCTGTGGCCTGTCTCCCAGGATGTAACATTGGGGATTTTCTACTCTAAGCAGTTACCAAAAGCAAGTTTAAAGTTCCTCTTTATGTCCAACTCTCTATACACAATACTGAGCTCCCATACACAACACTAGGCCCCTATCACAGTATGAAATTAAAACTTTCCAACTAAAAGCAAGCAGTTCATAGTGGGTAGTCATGTCCTAGTGAAGTATTGGGTTGGGGAATAAGTTTGTAGCGTTTTTACCGAAGACTTTTATTTAAACAAAAAACAATAATTATATCAATAAGTTAATCATTATATATTTCCCATTGCTGTTTACAACCTCTTCCCACCTCTCGACCAATTTGTTGATGACGTTCCGCCAAAAATCGCCTGGTCTGGTGTCAAAGAAGTTGTTGAGCCAGTTTTTAAGGACCTCTTTGTTATCGAAGGTAACGCCCTTCATATGGTTTGACAGGGAGCGGAAAAGATGGTAATCGGTCGGTGCAAGGTCCGGAGAATATGGGGGATGCTGAAGGACCTCCCATTCGAGCTCTTGGAGTGCGGCTTTGATGACTTGTGCAACATGGGGCCTGGCGTTGTCGTGAAGGAGTAAGGTTTGACCATGTCGATCAGGTCTTTTCAGTAGAATAGCCTCATTCACGCGGTGTAGCTGGGCAATGTAGAGCTCCTTGTTGACCGTGGCATTCTTTTCGAGCATTTCCCAGTTCTTCATCGAATTCAGAAGGCCTTCCACTGCAGCACGTGTCATCGACGTCAAAGTCGCCATTTTTGAACTTTGCAAACCATCTCTGTGCTGTAGACTCGCCTATGACACCTTCTCCATACACATCGCAAATGTCCCGGGCTGCTTCAGCAGCTTTTTTTTTTTTTTTTTTTTTTTTTTTCAGCAGCTTTTTGACCTCGATGAAAAGCAAAGAAGAGCAGGTGTTGAAAATGTTGATTTTTGCCTCCTGGGTATTCCATTTCTAAATTTTTTTTTTTTAATTTTTTATTTATTCATTTTAGAGAGGAGAGGGAGAGACAGAGAGGAGAGACAGAGAGAAGGGGGGAGGAGCTGGAAGCATCAACTCCCATATGTGCCTTGACCAGGCAAGCCCAGGGTTTCGAACCGGCGACCTCAGTGTTTCCAGGTCGACACTTTATCCACTGCGCCACCACAGGTCAGGCCAAGGGTATTCCATTTCTAAGCCTCAAAACTAATAAAAAATTAAATAACTCAAAAATACAATTAACATAGTTTTGTAGAACAGAAAGAGTTTTATCGAATGAATACTGACCCTTTGCCAAACAGCAAACAAATCGTTGTAAAATAAAAGAAAATATAAAAATGCTATGAACTTATTCCCCAACCCAATATTTTTCTCTAACTGGTCAAAGGTGTACTTGAATTGAGCCTGTTGTCTTTTGCATCTACAATAAGGTACCTGATAATGGCACCAGAGAAAACTCAGGTCCAAGGGGGGCTTCTCAGGTGAGAAAGAATTGAGGTGAGAGACAGGGTGCAGTGTTCAAGCAAAGCAAGCAGTTTATTAAGCAAAGCAGTGTGCTTGGAACAAGGCACAGGGGGACAACTGAGCTTGTCTAAGCACCGCTACCTGTTGGGGTCTTAGAGATCATATACGTTTTAACTGTAACTTCTAAAGTTTCCTTTCACTGATACTCTGACTAACGTACAGTATTTTGAGGCTGTTTAGACATATGGTGATTTTGTCCTGGTAGACCCTGTGATTCCTGACCCCCTCCTTCAGTGGCTGAGATAAAACCCCCTTTGTTCCCCTTCCCCTTTTCCTGCCCTGGTGCCTATTTTACCTAACAATAGCATGCCTTTGAAATGTAAGGGTAATTTTTTCATGAAGTCCTCAGAGCAAGTATATCACCAGAGCAGAAGCCAACCACCCCCATTGTTGTTATTATCATGGTCACTGTTAGCTATTTTATTCCTGCCCACATAAAAGAAACTTCAGTATATACATTTTTACTTTTAACCAGTCCCACAGATTTCCCTGTTTTGTGTTCTTGTTCTTGGCCTCCCTAATCTATCGCCAATCAATTTCATGTAACCCCCTTTGTCTTCAACATCAATTCTGATGTACAAAATATGGGGCTAAATGCCATTTTCCAGATCATTTTCTCCCAATTACAATTCAAGTTACAAAATACTTTAAAATTAATTTAAATAAAAACTACATAAGAAAACCTATAGCAAAATGTAGTGATACACATACTAAGAACCAGGACAGTAAATTAAATCCAGAGAAAGTAAAAAAAGAAATGTTCGGCCTGACCTGTGGTGGCACAGTGGGATAAAGCGTCGACCTGGAACACTGAGGTCACCGGTTCAAAACCTTGGGCTTGCCTGGTCAAGGCACATATGGGAGTTGATGCTTCCTGCTCCTCTCCCTTCTCTCTCTCTCTGTCTCTCTCTCTCACTCCTCTCTCTCTAAAAAAATCAATAAATAAAATATTTTAAAAAATGTTCACAGAGACATCTGCAGAGTGTAGACTGTATTTCCCCATGAATAAGACTCAACTTTTTTGAAAAATTTGGGGTATAAAAACTGGGTGCGTCTTATACAGTGGTTGTAGGTTTTTTACTTGCATTTCCCGCTTATTTGCATTTGTTATTTTTTCTCAAATTTTGGGCCCCAAAATTAAGGTGTGTTTTATACATGGGGGCATCTTGGGGAAGTACTTGTAAAGTAAAATAATTCATTCCTCCCCCCCCCCCGTCAAGGCATATATAAGAAATCTGTCAATAAACAACTAAGGAGCTGCAACGAAGAATTGATACTTCTCCATGGGGAAATATGGTACTTTACAACCTTACCATTTTTTTTCCTCTTGGGGTAAGATTTTGAAAAAATAATTCATTCCTCCATGGGTCCCTAAACTTTTTACTCAGAGGGCCAGTTCACTTTCCCTCAGACCATTGGAGAACCGTCACATACAGTGCTCCTCTCACTGACCACCAATGAAAGAGGTGCCCCTTCCAGAAGTGCGGCAGGGAGCTGGATAAATGGCCTCAGGGGGCCGCAGTTTGGGGACACCTGCTCTATACAATTTAAGCTAAGCTACAACAACAACAAAAAGCCATCGTCATTTTTTTAATTTTAATTATTAATGTTAGAGAGAGAAGGGGGGGGAGACAGACAGAAACATCAATCTGTTTCTGTATGTGCCAATGTTCTTTAAACAGGATCAAACCTATGTAGTGTATGGGTGTGATGCCTAATCTACTGAACTCTCTGGTAAGAGCAAGCCATTGTCTTTTGGGGGAAAAAAAAGTACTAGAGAAAACCTAACGTAAAAAATAAAATAATAGCCTGACCTGTGGTGGCCCAGTGGATAAAGCGTCAACCTGGAAACACTTGAGGTTGCCGGTTCAAAACCCTGGGCTTGCCTGGTCAAGGCGCATATGGGAGTTGATGCTTTCTGCTCCTCCCCCCTTCTCTCTCTCTCTCTCCTCTCTATAATGAATAAATAAAATCTAAAAAAAATTTAAAAAATAAATAAATAAATAAATAAAATAAAATAAAATAATAAGCCCTCCCTGGCCGGTTGGGTCAGTGGTAGAGCTTCGGCCTGGCGTGCAGGAGTCCTGGGTTCCATTCCTGGCCAGGGCACACAGTAGATGCGCCCATCTGCTTCTCCACCCCTCCCCCTCTCCTTCCTCTCTGTCTCTCTCTTCCCCTCCCGCAGCCAAGGCTCCATTGGAGCAAAGATGGCCCGGGCGCTGAGGATGGCTCTATGGCCTCTGCCTCAGGCGCTAAAATGGCTCTGGTTGCAACAGAGCAATGCCCCAGATGGGCAGAGCATCGCCCCCTAGTGGGCGTGCCGGGTGAATCCTGGTCAGGCGCATGGGGGAGTCTGTCTGACTGCCTCCCCGTTTTCAACTTCAGAAAAATACAAAAATAATAATAATAATAATAACAATAATAATAATCTAGTCTGCTGTGGAGACACCAGATGTCTTTTCTTTGCTCTTGACAGGGGCATAAACACTATTTCTAATTGTTTAGCACAAAGTGACCCCTTTCCTAACATGTACTTTTCCTTGTGCCGTGGCAGCAGTCCAGACTGAGAGATCTCCTAAACTCTGGGCACCAGAATTTATCTGAGCCTAGGTCACCACTTATAAGCTAGGTTCTTTTGGTCACAGAACACGTCCCAGGGTCTTTGTTTTGTCACTTGTAAATTTTCTGTTTTATAGCTAGCTGAGAACATGCATTGCTGAAGGACCGAGACTTAGGTCTCAGCTCTGCCTTCCAAGAAGCTAAGATACTGGACCTCGCCACAATCAATCAAAACTAGGACCAGCCTGACCAGGCGGTGGTGCAGTGGATACAATGTCAGACTGGTATGTGGAGGACCCAAGTTTGAGACCCCGAGGTCACCAGCTTGAGCGCGGACTCATCTGGTTTGAGCAAGGCTCACCAGGTTGAGCCCAAGGTCGCTGGCTTGAACAAGGGGTCACTCGGTCTGCTGTAGCCTCCCTCCCCCCCCCCCTCGTCAAGGCACATATAAGAAATCTATCAATAAACAACTAAGGAGCTGCAACGAAGAATTGATACTTCTCATCTCTCTCCCTTCCTGTCTGTCTGTCCCTCTCTGTCTCTCTCTCCGACTCTCTCTGTTTCTGCCACACACAAAAAAAACCTGGGACCAAAGGTATTGCACTGACAAATCCAGTGCTTATCACAACTTATAATTATTTTATTTATGTATATTTTTTCCCTCTGTCTACCCCATGACAGCGTAGTATTCATAAAGACAGAAAGTGAGTCTGTCTCATTCATTACAGGCAACCAGTGTCGAGCACAGTGCCCGGCACATAATAGAAGTACAATAAGTTTATTGGATAAGTGAATAAATACTCCTTTGTATACATATACAGATATAAACAAATGACGGACACATATGGACACAGAGAGATATGTTCATGTGCAATGCATATCTATGCACACAGATGTACACACACCTAATATACCTGGGTACACATAGATAGAGAAATATAATAAGTACACAGAGAATATGGGAAGGAAACATCATAATATTAACAGTAAATAGCTCTATATGGAAATTTGTTGCTTTGTTTTTCTTATAATTTTTTTAGCATTTCTGCAATAAGAATACATTTTTTATAATAAAAAGTTGTTAAATTCAATATACTTGTCAAATCAAAGAACATCATATTTTACAATAAATTAAAGAGATTTAAGTGAAAAAAGTTAAAAAGACAGAAGTAAAAATAGTAGAATGGGAAGTCATTGAGTGCAGGAACAGGAGTTCCTAGCACAGTGCCTGGTATATGATGGGCATTTTCAAAGGCTTTAAGAAAGTGTGGCAGGTAGGAAGGAAGGAAAACAAGATGAAAAGAAGGAAAACAAGATGAAAAGAAGGAAAAATCCAGGGAGGGAAAAAAGAGGAAGAAAAAAAAGAGGAAAAACAAATCATAGCTAGAGAGAAAAAGTGGGGAAGGAAAAAGAGAGATTCATCACAATTATACACATTCATATTCTTTGAGATCCCAAGTTTACGATAAAAGTTCTCCGCACTTACCAAGCATTCAGAAAATATTTTTAGAGCATTAAAGAATACATGGAACTTACTGGCTCCACAATGTTGAATTTCTTGGACTCTTGAACTTCCTGGATTTCATAAACATAATCAAGGGAGGATTAAAAAAATGTGCCTCTCTTTGTCCACCTGCAGGCCTACCTGTAGAATGGTAGCAAATGTCACATATTGGCACTGTCATTCACACAAGTCAGTGCTTATGAAATGAACAGAATGCTGGAGCTAGAGGAGAGTTTAAGCATCACGGAGTGATCTGGTCCCTTTATTTTACAAATAGGAAACACAAAGCCAAGAGATAAAAAGCAACTAACGCAAGACTTCTGGTTTCTTGTCCTACAAGTAAGAAGATTGGATGTTATCATGCCCATTCTCACAGGAGAAAAACACTAAACAAGGTGAAAATAAACTACTCCTCCTGGATCCAACAACTAATTGAAATCAGAGGGAAAACCAATGTCTCAAAAATTGTATAGAAATTCAAATATGGGGAATATCAGCGTATCAGAGCAGAAGCCTGCAGCTGTAGCCAGTATCAGACTTGATTTAAGAACTCTCCAGTGGGTCCAAGAAAATGGCACATGTAGACGCTGGGCTTGCACCCTCCCCAAAACACATCCAATGTACCCCTTTGCTTAGAACAATTCCTCCTGAAAGACAACTGAGAAACAACTAAACAGCTTCTGCACAACAAGCTAGAGAGAGAGAGTGTATAGAGAAGGTTGAGGAACCATGAGAGCTCTGCAGGAGGTGAAGGAACAGCTCAGGACTGAAGAGACCAGTGAGCACCACTGTTTACACCTCCCAGGCATGTGGATAGAAGATGGGAGCTCCATCCAGGCTCTATGGTGGTGTTTCCCAACGTGGGGCCCACGCCCACAGGGGGGCAATTCGATAGTTAAGGGGGGCAATTTGAATATAGACTCGACACAACTTTAACTCTTTCGCCCCAGGCCATTTAAATGCAATGCTAGATATCGGTGCCAAATTTAACAGAAAATGCAATTCTTAAATAATTATTAAGCATAATTTCATTTGACGAGACCAAAATAACAACTGGGTGACTGGCGTCGTCAAGTAAACTTCATCCTGGGTTCACCGCGGAGCGTGCCATCTGCCGCAGGGAAGCCCGGACATTTTAAAAACTCGCTAAACAATGCAGTTATTCTCACCTAATTGGCCCATTGCAACTTCTGTAGTGTCTCACATCATTCAGTTGGTGTTATTTTGAAATAAGTGTCAGTCAAAACTGTTGTAAAACCTCGTTGATTTAATAAATATACATATATATTGTATAGATATAATTGTTAAATATTTGATTTTATTTTTATCAATATTAAATTCTTTATTAAGTACTTCTTGCATCGGGGCTAGAAAGCACTAATATTTTATAAATATTATTGGGGCTATAATAGTGCATGCACGACAATTTTAATTTTAGAAGCATAACTTTCCAGAAAATTTTGTCAAGTGGAAAAAATATAGATACCTTTTGATTTGTGGTGGTAGCGTAGTAAATGTGTTATATACATTTAAATAAATATGAATTTTTTTTTTTTTACAGAGGCAGAGATAGACAGGGACAGACAGACAGGAACGAAGAGAGATGAGAAGCATCAATCATCAGTTTCTCATTGCGCGTTGCGACTTGTTAGTTGTTCATTGATTGCTTTCTCACATGTGCCTTGACCGCGGGCCTTCAGCAGACCGAGTAACCCCCTGCTGGAGCCAGCGACCTTGGGTCCATGCTGGTGAGCTCTTTGCTCAAGCCAGATGAGCCCATGCTCAAGCTAGTGACCTCGGGGTCTCGAACCTGGGTCCTTCCACATCCCAGTCCGACGCTCTATCCACTGCGCCACCGCCTGGTCAGGCAAATAAATATGAATTTTTAGTATACGTTTACTCTATGTCACATTGAATATATTTTAACACATATTTTAATATTAGTTTTTAATTGATCTTATTTTATTTCTTATAGCCCATAGTAAAATGAGTGGTGCAAGCAAGAAAAAAACTCGTCAATATTCGGAGGAATATTTAAAATTTGGGTTCATACCCGCTGTTCACGATGAGCAGATTCCTTTTTGTCTTTTATGCCAGCAATGCTTGACCAACGAATCAATGAAACGAGGTCATCTTGAGGAGCATTTGAAGGCAAAACATAGTGCTCATATTAATTCAGATTTGAGTTACTTTAAAACTTTAAAGAAAAATTTTGAACAAAGAACAACATTAAAGTCTCTATTTACTGCTCATACTTCAACTAATAATCGTGTTCTTGAGGCTAGTTATCAAATTTCTTTATTCATCGCTAAAACTGGAGAAAATCACACTATAGGAGAGAATTTAATAAAACCGTCAATATCAGCATTTCTTAAAACGGTTCTTGAAGAAGATGACAAAGATGTAAAAGCTATGCCACTCAGTAACAATTCTGTTAGCAGAAGACTAGACGAAATGAGTGAGATATTGAAAAACAACTTCTTGAAAAGCTGAAAACAAAATTCTCCTTGCAAATGGATGAATCAACTTTGAGAGACAGTGAGGCAGTATTGATAACTTACGTAAGATATATTGATAAAGGACATTTTGTTGAAGAAATGTTGTTCTGTAAAAGATTAGAAAGCACCACTACCTCCAAAGATATATATAATAAGCTAAAAAAAACTACTTAGATGTCAATGATATACCAATGAAAAATATAACATCTTGTGCTGCAGATGGTGCTCCCAATATGATGGGCAAGAAAAATGGCTGCTTAAAATTGATGAAAGATGCGAATCCAGAAATGATTCTTGTGCATTGTGTTATTCATAGGGAAAACTTGGTAGCTAAAAACATCTCGCCTGTTCTGAATGAAGTATTACATACAGTAATAAAGTGTGTTAATGCTATTAAAGCTAGGGCCAAATGTGAGCATCTTTTCAAGCGATTTTGTGAAGAACAAAATGAAGACCATGTGAGACTTTTACTTCATACTGAAGTAAGATGGCTATCTAAAGGAAACTGTTTGAAAAGATTTATGGAACTGTTTGATACTCTTAGTGATTTCTTTTTTTTTTTTTTTTTTTAGATTTTATTTATTCATTATAGAGAGGAGAGAGAGAGAGAGAGAGAGAGAGAGAGAGAGAAAGGGGGAGGAGCAGGAAGCATCAACTCCCATATGCGCCTTGACCAGGCAAGCCCAGGGTTTTGAACCGGCAACCTCAGTGTTTCCAGGTTAACGCTTTATCCACTGCGCCACCACAGGTCAGGCCATCTTAGTGATTTCTTAAGTGACAAACCTGAAATGAAGTAACTGTTAACAATAGATGGTAAAGCATTTGTGAGTTATTTAGCCGATATCTTTGAAAAACTAAATATATTAAATAAGCAACTTCAAGGAACAAATAAAACTCTTGTCAATGCAAAAGCAAAGATATTTGGTTTCATTACCAATATTGAGTTATGTCAGAAACATATTAACAACAAAAACTTTAAACAGTTTCATTGGCTCCAAAAATGGGAAGTAACTGATACCGCTTTACTTGTTATTGTCAATCATTTGAATATCCTATCGGCTGATTTAAAAGAAAGATTTTCTGATTTAAAACAAATTGATTTCCCAACATGGATGATGCAGCCAATGTTAGTGGATTTGTCTGATATATCAAATATGCAGTATCAAGAAGAACTTGCAGAATTGCAAAATGATGAGTCAGTTAAAGCTTTATTTAATATCAAAGGAGCGATGGCATGGCTTTGTGAGGAAACAGAAATCAAATACCCAAATTCAACCAAATGTGAAAGAAAACTATTGCTACCATTTCCATCTCTATTTTAACTGAATGTGGATTTAGTGCTGTAAATGATTTACTGGTAAAAAAAAAAAAAAGAAATCGGCTGGATATAACACAATGTGGAGACTGGAGACTAAAGCTAACCAAATTGGAACCTAATATAAAATCTCTGTGCAGCAAGCATCAAGCACAAGGATCACACTAAATTAAAATAATAAATTAATATAGAAAAATCTGTATTAAAATTATTTGGAATTTAAATTTCTGTTTTTCATTATATGTTTTGAAATTTTACTTACTGTGTTTTGTTAATAATTTCATAGTGATTTCTTCCTAGAACCTATCATTTATGTTTATTAAGTGAACAAATCAATTTTTTAATGTTAAAAATTATGTATGTTACATAGGGGGGGGACATAAAAATTTTAGAAAGGTTAAGGTGGAGCATGGCACAAAAAAGGTTGGGAAACACTGCTCTATAACCAACCACAGGGCACTGAAGCACATCCCCAGCCACCCCTCCTGGAGCTAAACACAACAGAATCATGAGGCCAGCATAGCTTGTATAAAGAAGAGCTGCTCTTCCCAGATATCGACCCAGCAGGTAGGTATGGGGAAGTGGCAACACTTTGCCCACTGAGCTGCATGTGCATGTGGGGCTCCCTCACCTAGAGAGAGTGCAGAGCTAGGAAAACACTCTGGTACCAGCTGCAGGGCAATTCGACCCACCCAGAGAAAGTGCAGAGATAGTTGGTCACTTCTGGCATTCCCCTCCTGGAAAATATGGAGCTGGCAAATGGGCTATGGTCTGCACACAGGACTGCATGATCAGAAAAAGTGCAGAGATTGGGGGGTGCTGCTGCTCACACTAGTTGGGCTGCTCTACTCAAAGAAACCACAAAGCTAGAAAAACCTTGTGGCCCAGTGTGGAGTGACGGGGGCAATGCTGTGCATGTGCACAGGGCTGCCAAGCCCTGAAAAGGTGAAGAATGAACAAACTAAGGCTGTGTGTGCACCCAGGCCACCTCACCAGGACAAAGGGTGGATCTAATGGGGGGTGAGATACAAGAAAGCAATCAGGTAACCCAGTGGCCCCCAACCCCGGGCCGCAGACCGGTACCGGTCCGTGGGCCATTTGGTACTGGTCCACAGAGAAAGAATAAATAACTTACATTATTTTTGTTTTATTTATATTTAAGTCTGAACGATGTTTTAAAATTTATTTATTTATTTATTCATTTTAGAGAGAGAGAGAGAGAGAGAGAGAAGAGAGAGACAGGGGGAGGAGCTGGAAACATCAACTCCCATATGTGCCTTGACCAGGCAAGCCCAGGGTTTCGAACCGGCGACCTCAGCATTTCTAGGTTGATGCTTTATCCACTGTGCTACCACAGGTCAGGCTGAACGATGTTTTATTTTTTAAAAATGATCAGATTCCCTCTGTTACATTCATCTAAAACTCACTCTTGATGCTTGTCTCGTAAATTCAACAATTATACTTAAAAATCAAATACCACAGTTTTTATGCCAATCGCATAATTTTATCTTGTGCATTTATCCATTTACCTAAAGGCCAGTCCGTGAAAATATTTTCTGACATTAAACCGGTCTATGGCCCAAAAAAGTTTGGGGACCACTGAGGTAACCAAGTGCAGACCATGCTCTGCCAACAGGTAATTGAAACAGGACACACAAAGCACACACCACGCAGCCCCTTTTACACCAGGCAGCCCTGCCAAGACTAAAAGGACAAGGAGGCTCACACACCACAGGTGGCCCATTCAGAAGCCACTCCTCCAGGCCAGGCCACAGGACAGGCACTGCATGCACCGCCCCCCCCCCAACGACAACCAGCAGGCTGAAACTATTCAACACACAATGTAACAAAGACAACTTTTTCAAGAGTGGGTAAGATGAGTATTCCATTCAACTCAAAGGAACAAAAACAGACAAACAAAATAGGGAGACAGAAGAATATAGTCCAAATGAAGTACCAAGAAAAAAACTAATGAAATATCCTAATGAAATGGAGATGGGTAATTGGACAGATAAAGAATTCAAAGCAAACAGTCATAACGATGTTTAATAAACTTGAGAGTAGAATAGAGGAATTCAAGAGAGCGCTTGAACAACAAGAAAATGTAATAAGATCATCCGGCTTGAGCGCGGAGTCGCTGGCTTGAGCTTGGGATCATAGACATGACCCCATGGTCACCAGCTTAAACCCCAACTCTCTGGCTTGAGCAACGGGTTCACTGGCTTGGCTGGAGTCCCCGAGCTGGCCACACTTGTCCCCTCTCGAAACACCCTACCGCGAGCGCGCACTAACACGCGCGAATGTGCGCCCGTGGGCCAACCAGCCAGCCTTAGCGCCGTCTCCCGCGCAGGCACGTCGGGGCTGGGCGTGCAGGGTGGCCGGAGCATGGACGCGGATGGGACCCCGCGGGGCGGCGCTGAGGAAGCGACAGGGAGGACCTGGGCGGGCCAGGGATGGCTGGACCTGGCCGGGCGAGGGGCGGTTCCGCCGGCCGCTGCGCAGGGTCACGTGGCTGCGTCTCCCCCCAGGCCCCCGCGCCTTCAGGGCCGTCCGCGCCTACTTCTCCTGGAGGGTGGCCACCGTGGGCGACTGGGAGAAGGCGCACTGCGGAAACGTGAAGAGGAACCAGGACGCGCTGCACTGCACAGGTGACGGGGACCGGGCGGGAACCGCGGGCGGCATGCGGGCCCGCCTGTGTCCGGGCTGATCTTTCAAGCGCTTCGCTTTCGGGACCACGATTTTGTTTCTCCCCAGGCCTCAGAGCCCCTTGGCCCGCTTTCATGATTCACCGCCGGCAGACCGCCAGAACCCCGGCGGAGGACACTAAGGACTCGCATGAAGAATGGACTGGGAGGCAGCGAGGTGAGGGGCCGCAGGCCCGGCACTGCCCATTTGAAACCGACCCAGGGTCAGGTCCCCAGCGTCTCAGCAGCTAACGAGGGACAGAGCTTGCGTTTAGCAAACAAGTGAGATGCAAACAGTGCATTGTGCAGTATGGAGCGATTTGCTACACTGCTTCCATGTGTAAATAATTACACGTTTATAGATGTGTTCATGAGCAGGAACGGTATAAAAGTATAAAAGCACTTAAGAAATAACTCATTCAGAATAGTTCTCATCACAAGAGGAGGAGGAAGGTCTGGCCGGTGAGCAGTGCTCCAGGACAGGGCTGCCTGGCTGCACCAGCCACATTGCAGACCGGAAAGGATTAATCATGGTGATTAAGGCAGCTGGGGTTGTAGGCCAGGGTAGGGACCATCATATCAGGCCCTGTGTCAGCCATCTCTTCAGTGTGTCTAGTTTTATGAGGGTGTGGTCAGTAAGGTCCTTCCACTTTCATGGGTCTAACATTAAAACACAGCTGAAGTCCAGATGTGATCTCTAACTTGACCCAAATGGTTTCTGTGGTCCACAGACTTGAGGCTCTGTTCCCAAGACTGTTTGGTGCTGACCAGACTCTGATGATTAAGGAAGGGCAAGGATGGTCAAATGTGTAAAGGTGAAAGGATAAGAAGGAAAGGAGGCAAGGTGGTCACTGTACCATTAGACTGGACAAGGCCACTCTGAAACAAGAAGACAGAAAGGAGCCCTGGCCAAGTTGCTCAATTCATTAGAGAGTCGTCCCTATACACCAAGGATGTGGGTTTGATGTCCAGTCAGGGCCCATATCAGAATCAACCATTGAAGCCTGACCAGGTGGTAGCACAGAGGATAGAGCATCAACCTGGGATGATGAGGACCCAGGTTCCAAACCCCAAGGTTGCAGGCTTGAGGATGGGTACACTGGCTTGAGTGTGGAATCATAGACATGACCCCATGGTCACTGGCTTGAAGCCCAAGGTTGTTGGCTTGAGCCCAAATTTGCTGGTTTGAGCAAGGAGTCACTGGCTCAACTAGAGTCCCCTGGTCGGGGCATGTATGAGAAAGCAATCTATGAACAACTAAAGTACCGCAGCTATAAGTTGATGCTTCTCATCCTTCTCCCTTCCTGTCTGTCTCTTTAACTAAAAGAAAAAAGAAAGAATAATCAATCACTAAATGCACAAATCAGTGGAACAACAAATCAATGTTTCTCTCTCACTCTCCTCTCTTCTCTAAAATCAATTTTAAAAAGTTAATTTATTGATTTTAGAGAGAGGAGTGAGAGAGAGAGAGAAGGGGGTGGCAGAGAGGAGCAGGAAGCATCAACTTGTACTAGTTGCTTCTTGTGTGTGTCTTGACCATACAAGCCTGGGGTTACAAACTAGTGACCTCAGTGCTCCAGGTCGTTTCTTTATCCACTGTGCCACCACAGGTCAGGGAAATTTTTAAAAAATTTAAAAAAGAGAGAAAGGAGAAAGTGTTATGTTAAAGATTTGGAATTTCTGTCCGCTTAAGTGACCTTTATTATATTTTTGACATAAACGGCCAATTTTTTATTTTTATTTTAGTGAGAGAGAGGAAGGGACAGACAGGGACAGACTGGATGAAAGGGAGAGAGATAAGAAGCATCAGTTCTTCATTGCAGCTTCTTGTTCATTGATTGCTTTCTCATATGTGCCTTGACTGGGGGGCTACAGCACAGTGAGTGACCCCTTGCTCAAGCCAGTTAGCTACCTTGGACTTGAGCCAGCAACCATGGGGTCATGCCTGTGATCCCACGCTCAAGCCAGCGATCCTGTGCTCAAGCTGGTAAGCCTGCAGTCAAGCCGGTTTAGCCCGCACTGAAGCCAGCAGCCTCAGAGTTTCAAACCTGAGTCCTCAGCATCACAGTCCATCCTGGAGAAGTAAGACCCTCTGGACAACACTCTAGATGAAAATTGGGTAAGAGAGAGTCATTTGTAGATTTCGGTTCCTCTGAATCCTCTAGAAAGGCTAATAAGTATGGCCTAGGTATGTGGGGTGGACTTTGGATAGGACTGGATTTAAGAACTAAACTGAAAGTGAATTTAGCACTGGAGCTTTGGGCAAATCTTACAAATTCTCTGAGCTCTTGAATGCTAATGTGTAAAGTGAAGATACATGCATATATTCATTAACAGTATTCAATTCAATTTATTTATTTGTATATGTATTTATTTATTTTTTAGGTAAGATGAGGGGAGATAGTGAGGCTGACTCCCATATGCACCCTTACCAGGATCTACCTGGCAACCCCAGTTCTTGAGTACTGAGCTGTTTTTTAGCACCTCAGGATGATGTGCTCTGGCTAACCGAGCCATCCTGAGCACCCAGGGCCAATGCTCAAACCAATTGAGCCACTGGCTACAGGAAAAGAAGAGAAAGAGAAGGAGGAGAGGGAGGGTAGAGAAGAAAATGGTCACTTCTCCTATGTACCCTGACCAGAATCAAACCCGGGACATACACTGGGCTGATGCTCTATCCACTGAGCCACTAGCTAGGGCTTAAATTCAATGTAGAAGAACTGACACATACAAGTTGTCCAATAAATATATCTCTGATAATAGCAACCATATGCTGTTCGTGTTGTATACCAGGCCTTTCCTCAATACTTTACATATACTGTGCCCTTAAATATTTTAATTTCTTTTTAATTTTTAATTTTTTAATTTTTTTTATAGGAACAGAAAGAGAGTCAGAGAGAGGGATAGATAGGGACAGACAGACAGGAATGGAGAGAGATGAGAAGCATCAATCATCAGTTTTTCGTTGCAACACCTTAGTTGTTCATTGATTGCTTTCTCATGTGCCTTGACCGGGGGCCTTCAGCAGACCGAGCAATTCCTTGCTGGAGCCAGCGACCTTGGGTGCAAGCTGGTGAGCTTTTTGCTCAAGCCACATGAGCCCACGATCAAGCTGGTGACCTCTGGGTCTCAAACCTGGGTCCTTCCGCATCCCAGTCCGACGCTCTATCCACTGCACCACCACCTGGTCAGGCAATATTTTTATGAATAACTAATAGTTGGGAAGTTATACCTCATAATGGAAAGATCTAGAAACAAATATTGCATTGGCCATCTGTAGTCAGTGTAGAGGCTTACTATTATAGAGGCTCTCTAAGCCAATAGTTGACAAAGGAAAATACCAGAGTATATAGGACAGGTGATAATTTGATGGGAGGAGATTATGTTTTCTGACAAAATAGGGACTAAAAATCCAGATCCCAACAACCTCACTCTTCTCCAACTTAGAACTCAGAAGAGCCTGACCTGTGGTGGCGCGGTGGATAAAGCGTCGACCTGGAAATGCTGAGGTCACCGGTTCAAAACCCTGGGCTTGCCTGGTCAAGGCACATATGGGAGTTGATGCTTCCAGCTCCTCCTCCCCCTCCTTCTCTCTCTCTCTGTCTCTCCCTCTCCTTTCTAAAATGAATAAAAAAAATTTTTTTTAATTAAAAAAAAAAAAAAAAAAAAAAAAAGAACTCAGAAGAAAAGAGACCGAAGTAAAGATGTATATCCTACGAGAAAGAAAGGGCCATGTGCACCAACAGGTCAGTGAGCACCAGGACGATGACTACCTCTGTAAGTGACCCTCACAAGGAAGCATGTTATCTCTTCATACAATAATTTCATCTGGTCCTTTGGCCCTTAGAGCAGTGGTTCTCAACCTTTCTAATGCCATGACCCCGCAATACAGTTCCTCATGTTGCGGTGACCCCAAACCAAAAAATAATTTTGGTGGCTACTTCATAACTGTAATTTTGCTACAGTTATGATTCGGAATGTAAATACCTGATAGGCATTATGTATTTTCCGATGGCTTTAGGCGACCCCGCTGGGGTTGCGATCCACAGGTTAAGAACCGCTGCCTTGCCTGACCTGTGGTGGCGCAGTGGGATAAAGCGTCGACCTGGAACACTGAGGTTGCTGGTTCGAAACCTTGGGCTTGCCCGGTCAAGGCACATATGGGAGTTGATGCTTCCTGCTCCTCCCTCCCCTTCTCTCTCTCTCTCTCCTCTCTCTCTAAAAATTAATAAATAAAATATAAAAAAAAAAAAAAAAAAAAAAAGAACCGCTGCCTTAGAGCATTCCATTCCCTTATAGACCTGCACTACTTATCACACAAATTATCACCTGTCCTTCTATATACTCTGGTATTTTCCTTTGTCAACTATTGGCTTAGAGAGCCTCTATAATAGTAAGCCTCTACACTGACTACAGATGGCCAATGCAATATTTGTTTCTAGATCTTTCCATTATGAGGTATAACTTCCCAACTATTAGTTATTCATAAAAATATTGCCTGACCAGGTGGTGGTGCAGTGGATAGAGCGTCGGACTGGGATGCGGAAGGACCCAGGTTTGAGACCCAGAGGTCACCAGCTTGATCGTGGAGAATCTAGAATTGAGGCTCAATGATATGAGTGCTTGGGCTCTCTCTCTGAAGCTCTATACGTCCAGGAACATGCATTACACCTTCTCTAATCCCTGTTGTTCTCACCCCCAGATTGTGAGAAGTGTCAGAACTTCTTCATTGACAGTTGTGACGTGCATGGGCCCCCTACATTTGTAAAAGACACTGCAGTGGATAAGGGGCATCCGATCCATGCAGTCCTCACTCTGCCTCCTGGGTTGAGAATCAGACCATCGGGCATCCCTGAGGCTGGGCTTGGAGTGTGGACTGAGGCATCTGCTCTGCCAGTGGGTCTGCACTTTGGCCCTTATAAGGGCCAGATCACAGAAGATGAAGAGGCAGGCAACAACGGATACTCCTGGCAGGTGAGAAGTATTTACCTCTTCCCCTGTCTTGTGCCTTCCCACATCCCTCCCATGGCTTGGTGGGACCTGCCCTTCTACATACTAGGACATGGATGGAGACAGTCTGGTTAGCTCTGGGTACTGAGTGAACATTGCAGACATGGAGCTCCAGCTGAGGATCGCAGGTTAAGTGGGAGCAAAATAGTACACACACAAAGGAATGCCTCCTACCAGCCCTGAGTGGACAGGTCAACTCAGATGTGATAAGTAAGAAAAATATTGTCACGAGTGGCAATGCATGCAAGCTGAAAGACCTTTGTTAACAGTCGGGTAATATAAGTCTTCTATTACCCTCTCACCTGAAAAAAAACTTTATTTTTTCTTCCTGAAATGCAGATCACCAAAGGGAGAAACTGCTATAAGTATGTGAATGGGAAAGATGAATCCTGGGCCAACTGGATGAGGTAAGGCCAAGAAGTTTCTGGGAGTCATGGAGAACACTCATCCCTCTCAGGCCCATACATCTTACCTTCTCATTATGCCTCCCTCAGTGGTCTGCCTCAATCCTCTGTTCCTCTTTTTTCTCCATTCGGTGCTCTTTCAAAGCAAGAGGTATTTAGAGGAAGAAAGGAAATAAAAATAGAACATATGTCCTCAAAATATAAATCTCTATGATAGACAAAATTTAGGCACTGGAAAAAAACATTGAGGGCCTGGATTACACTTTAATTCAAGGGTCGAGAACCTTTTTGGCTGAGAGAGCCATGAACGCCACATATTTTAAAATGTAATTCCATGAGAGCCATACAATGACCCGTACACTGTGCATTATCTAATAAAAATTTGGTGCTGTCACGGAGGACAGCTGTGATTGGCTCCAGCATCCTGCAACCATGAACATGAGCGGTAGGAAATGAATGGATTGTAATACATGAGAACGTTTTATATTTTTAACATGTTTTTATTAAAAATTTGTCTGTGAGCCAGATGCAGTCATCAAAAAAGCCACATCTGGGGGAAGAGGAAATGAGATGTTGTTCTAGGGTTAAAGTTTTAGTTATGCAAGATAAATAAGTACAAGAGATCTAGGGTACTATAGCTAACACTTTATTACCTACTTGCAATTTGCTAAGAGAGGACATCATAAGTGGCAGCCTTGGAAACTGTATCCAAGTTCTCTCATCCAAAGAATAAAAACAGACCAAGAAGCCAGACAACAGCAGCTTTGAAAGTGAACCTGGCCTGACCTGACGTGGCGCAGTGGATAAAGCGTCTACCTGGAAATGCTGAGGTTGCCGGTTCGAAACCCTAGGCTTGTCTGGTCAAGGCACATATGGGAGTTGATGCTTCCAGCTCCTCCCCCCTTCTCTCTCTCTCTCTCACCTCTAAAATGAATAAATATGGCCTGACCTGTGGTGGCGCAGTGGATAAAGCGGCGACCTGGAAATGCTGAGGTCGCCGGTTTGAAACCCTGGGCTTGCCCAGTCAAGGCACATATGGGAGTTGATGCTTCCAGCTCCTCCCCTCTTCTCTCTCTCTCTCTTCTCCCCTCTCCCTCTCTGTCTCTCTCTCCTCTCTAAAAATGAATAAATAAAATAAAAAAAAAATGAAATATAAAATGAATAAATAAAATTAAAATAAAAAGCTTTAAAAAAAAAAAAAGAAAGTGAACCTGGTGGACTCTGAAGGAGTGTGTTTCCCCATTTCCACTTCCCCCCTTTCCCACACCTTTCTGTCCTTTGTAGGCTATAGTACAGCGGTTCTCAACCTGTGGGTCGCGACCCCAGTGGGGTCGCCTAAAGCCATCGGAAAATACATAATGCATATCAGGTATTTACATTCCGAATCATAACTGTAGCAAAATTACAGTTATGAAGTAGCCACCAAAATTATTTTTTGGTTTGGGGTCACCGCAACATGAGGAACTGTATTGCGGGGTCACGGCATTAGAAAGATTGAGAACCACTGCTATAGTGACACAAAAAAAGAGGAATTGTTGTAAGGTACCAAAAAGCTGAAAATTGATATTGATATTCTGGGAGGAAAGGTCAGGTTTTCCTATCAGCCTTTCCTGTCCCGTCCCTCCTTTAGGGAGGGGAGGAAGAAGAATGTAGAACAGTGGTAGTCAACCTGGTCCCTACCACCCACTAGGGGGCGTTCCAGCTTTCATGGTGGGTGGTAGCAGAGCAACCAAAGTATAAATAAAAAGATAGAATTTTTTTTTTTTTTTTTTTTTTTTTATGGAGACAGAGAGTCAGAGGGATAGACAGGGACAGACAGACAGGAATGGAGACAGATGAGAAGCATCAATCATTAGTTTTTCGTTGCGCATTGCAACTTCTTAGTTGTTCATTGATTGCTTTATCATATGTGCCTTGACCGTGGGCCTTCAGCAGACTGAGTAACACCTTGCTGGAGCCAGTGACCCTAGGTCCAAGCTGGTGAGCTTTTTGCTCAAGCCAGATGAGCCTGCGCTCAAGCTGGCGACCTCGGGTTCTCGAACCTGGGTCCTTCCACATCCCAGTCCAACACTCGATCCACTGCGCCACTGCCTGGTCAGGCTAAAAAGATAGATTTAACTATAGTAAGTTGTCTTATAAAGATTTATTCTGCCAAACTTAGTGAAAATCCAACATAAAGTACTTGGTAAGTAGTTGTTATATGCTTTATCTTGCTGTAACTCTGCTTTATAAATTTTATAAAGTAAAGTTACTTTCCTACTTTATCAATCACCATTACTGTGGAACCGGTGGGCAGTTAGAAAATTTTACTACTAACAGAGATACATAAGTGGGCGGTAGATATAAAAAGGTTAACTACCCCTAATGTAGAAGTTTCTAGCTTGCAAGAATAATCGGCCTGACCAGGCAGTGGCGCAGTGGATAGAGCATCGGACTGGGATGCAGAGGACCCAGGTTCGAGACCCCGAGGTCGCCAGCTTGAGCGTGGGCTCATTTGGTTTGAGCAAAAGCCCACCAGCTTGAACCCAAGGTCGCTGGCTTCAGCAAGGGGTCACTCGGTCTGCTGAAGGCCCACGGTCAAGGCACATATGAGAAAGCAATCAATGAACAACTAAGGTGTTGCAACATGTAATGAAAAACTAATGATTGATGCTTCTCATCTCTCTTCGTTCCTGTCTGTCTGTCCCTCTCTCTGACTCACTCTCTGTCTCTGTAAAAAATAAATAAATTAATTAATTAAAAAAAAAGAAGAAGAATCGGTCATTCAGTTTCAAATCTAACATAAAGGTTAACCAAGAAACTTCTCTTTCAATAGGAGGTAGAATTTACATACCACCTGGCATTGATTGTAGTTCTTCCCCCTTCCTGGAATCTTGAGGGTAAAATACCTCTAGGCTGGTGAGGGAAGATGAACCCTGAAAGATTTGTAAACATCTTTGATTGTGTTACCTTGAAAGTCTTAATGTTTCTGTGTATCCCCTAAACAAATGTTGCCAGCTTGTACCATGATGTCACGCTCTCCCCAGCTCGTGTGTGATCAAGGGTATATAAGCAGCCCCTGAACTATTTTGGGGACTGCACGACTTGGGTCTAATGCCCCATGTCAGCCATATGCAGCCGGCATATTTAATAAATCTCCTCCTCTAATAAAACTCTTGAAAATTCATCTGGAGTGGGTGTTTCTATACGAACTCGATGAAATGAGGTACAGTGCCTTTCAGAATCTGGGGTGCAGTACTTTATAACAGAATGTCCTAGATATACTTATACACAACTTTTGAGGGCACAGTTTGGAGGTGCAGGCGCACAGGACACTTGTAGAAGTGGGATAGCAGGGTCTCGCTGTAGCCCACAAGGAAATAGAACTTGTGCGCAGGCAGCTGCCTCAGGACCAGAGCACAGATCTCCACTTGGTTAGCCCGGCGCTTCAGGACAAGCTGGTCAGCCAGGCAGCCGGGGAAGGTACCCAGCATAAACTTGCGAAGAAAAACATCTTCCACCATTCGCTCTGCAGCATGGTCCTCACCATCAAGGTTACCTGTAAAGAGAAGGGCACCACAGACTCAACCAAATCTCTTGAATTAACACACAATAGCACAGGGCACCCATTCCACCCCCACCTCTGCCACGTTTCTTCTGCAAGTGGAATAAGAACATTTTAAAGTTCAAAATACAGCCTGACCTGTGGTGGCGCAGTGGATAAAGCGTCGACCTGGAAATGCTGAGGTCACCAGTTCGAAACCCTGGGCTTGCCTGGTCAAGGCACATATGGGAGTTGATGCTTCCAGCTCCTCCCCACCTTCTCTCTCTGTCTCTCTCTCCCCATTTCTCTCTCCTCTCTAAAATGAATAAAATTAAAAAAATAAATAAAGTTCAAAATACATTATTTCAATAAACTCACAAACTAGGTACTATCACTATCCTCACTTTACAAAGGAAACAGGTCTTCCTTAGCCAGGACACAAAACTCAGATGATCCCTCTGTCCACTCCCTTTTCCACAGTCTTTCTTTCTTTTTAAAATTATTTTATTAATATTTTAGAGACAGGGGAGGGAGACAGAGAGAAGAGAGGGAGAAATAGAGAAAGGGGGAGAGAGGAAAAGAAATGTGGGGGAGAAGCAAGAAGCATAAACTCATGTGTTCCTTGACCAGGCAAGCAGCATTTTGAACAAATAACCTCAGACTTCCAGTTTGACGCTTTATCCGCTGTACCACCACAGGCCAGGCTGTCACTTTTTGCTAACTGCCTTAAAGCACTTTTCATCGCACAGGCCACAGATGAGGCCATCATCTCCTTCTGAAGTTTGGGACAAGAGCTCTCACCAGCCAGGGCCATCACCTTCACCCAGTGAATTCTCAGTGTGGACCCTGCAAGCCCTCCCCTCTCACGATATCCACAGAGTCTCCACATCCATCTCCAAGTCTCAAAACCATACCCCAGAAAGGGTCAGGGAACAAGAACCTTTATCAGGGGTCTCCAAACTTTTTACACAGGGGGCCAGTTCACTGTCCCTCAGACGATTGGAGGGCTCCCAAATACAGTGATCCTCTCACTGACCACCAATGAAAGAGGTGCCCCTTCCAGAAGTGCAGTGGGGGCTGGATAAATGGCCTCAGGGGGCTGCATTGCGGCCAGCGGGCTGTAGTTTGGGGATGCCTGCTTTAAATAATTCTCTAGATAGATACATCTCAAACATCCAAATTGAAAACCTTCACACTGAACAAAATACAGTTGATTATCATTAATTTACTGTAGTTCTATTCTGTAAACTCACTGTAGACAATGAACTATCAAACACTCAACCATAGCTCCTGGAGAAATGCAAGGGTAGGCTCTGCAAGCCTTTAGCTACAATATACAATATTTTTGTCAATAGATCAATATATCACACAACCTTGTTTCATATCAGGTCTACCGGAAAGTTCTGTCTGTTTCTATCAAAAGTTTTGAAACATAAGCACGTTTATTTGGCGCATGTGTGCCTCTCTATTGTTATCACTTAATGTATACGTACTGATGTAGCAAATTAACTAAAACAAAGTTGGTTCACGTTAGTCTTATGTGTGAAGTGATAGTGTACCCATGGCTACTGATAAAATTCATTTACGCCACTGTAATTTTTACGAATTTCAACAAGGAAGAAATGCTACAGAAGCATGTAGAAATTTATTGAAAGTGTTTGGTGAAGGTACAGTTTCTGAAGATGGTTCGAAAAATTCGAAAGAGGTGATTTCGACCTTTTTGATAAGCCATGTTCTGAGCGACCATCTTTGATTGATGACGATGTTGTTAAGACCATGTTGGAGCAAGATCCTTTTCTGACAACATCGGAGATTGCAGAAACGCTTAATTCAGCTCAGCAAACCATTTGGGACCATATTCAGAGGAAAGGATTGGTGTGGAAATATTCAAGATGGGTGCCACATAAATTAAGAAGAATTTGGATGATCGAGTCGTCATATGTACATATCTGCTTGCTTGGAACAAAATCGAGCCCTTCTTGAACCGGATGATAACTGGGGATGAAAAGTGGATTACCTATGAAAACATCGTAAGGAAAAGGGCATATTGTGAACTCGGAAAACCTAGCCCTTCCACTTCTAAACCAAATTTGACTCTGAATAAGAGAATGTTGTGTATATGGTGGGACATTTGAGGACCAATACATTATGAGCTTTTAAAACCAAACGAAAAGCTCAATTTGGAGAAATATTGTCAGCAACTGGATAATTTAAAGACAGCAGTCCAAGAAAAGAGGCCGGCGATGTTCAATAGGAAGAACATACTGCATCATGATAATGCCAGGCCACATGCTGCTTTGGGGACTCATCAAAAAATTGCAGAACTAGGGAAGGGGGAAAAAAAAAATTGCAGAACTAGGCTGGGAAATTGTCGCATCCACCATATTCCCTGGACTTAGCACCCTCCGACTATCACTTGTTTTTGTCCTTACAAAATTTTTTGAAGGGCAAAAAATTCAAAACTGAAGAAGATATCAAACAAGCACTGGTTCAATTTTTCGCATCAAAAGATAAAACCTTTTTCAAAAACGGGATATACAAACTGCCCTCACGCTGGCAAGTAATCATTAATAATAACGGCAATTATATCATTTAATAAAGTTTATTGATGGTAAGAAAAATTTGTATTTTGTTTTATTCCAAAAACGGACAGAACTTTCCGGTAGACCATATATATTTCTACTTAAAGACACCTTTTTTATTATGTGGGCTAATTAATACTAAACTCTCCCAACAGCACCATGACTCATGCCTGAAGTAAGCTAATCTAACACGCACATTTCCTCTGTCAAGTATGTCACAGCCTCCCTGGGCTCAGGAACACCAGACAACCCCTCAGCATCACCGCTATTTAAGGCAGCGGAGTCAACAACAAAAAGCATAAAACTGTGAATACATGGAACCAGCAACTCAAAAGGACACATGAGTACTGTAGGAAAGCTGAAACTAGCAGCACAGACTGGAAGGAGACTTGACTTGGGGTGGTTAACACACAATACAACATACACACGATCATTATACAATTGTAAACCTGAAACCAACATAATTTTACAAACCAGCATCACCTCAATAAATTCAATACAAATTTAAAAAACTTCGGACAAATACACAGAAACAAAAACAAAAATTAAAAAAAGGGCACTGCCAAGAGTAGAAAAACCCACAGAAAATAAAGAAAAGCCAGTGCTTCAGAGGAAAGCTGCTGTATTTACAACACACTATCCCGCGTGTCCAAGTCGACTCTACAGGGTTTCACTCTTCACTGCCTCTGAGCCACCGGGCGCCTCATTCAATCACAAGTGATTGACAGCAAAGCAACAACACTTCCTGCCTCCAGGCACGCAAATCCCTCCGTGGAGGTTCAATCCGCTCCCCGCGGAAAAAGCCACCGCTGTGTCGCATTTCCACCCTCGTGCCCTGACGCCTGCTTTCCCACGTCTCCTCTACAGGTGGACGGATTTCTGACTCCACGCGGATCACTGAGTGGAGTAAAACCTCCAACGCGGCTCACTCCTCCTGTACCAGTCACAGCCGAGAACTCGTCGGTGGCGCCGGGGTCGCATCACCAGCCTCTGGCACCGTCGTCCCCTCACCTGTGTGCAGCGACAGCCAGCCCTTGCGGTGCGCGATGTGGTGAGGCGCGTGCGCCTCCTCGTACGTCACCGGCTTGTCCCCTTTGCTCACTCGGACCCGGGCCGCCCGATTCTAGGAGGACAGAGAGGCCGTAAGTCCGCACGCCCGACCCAGGCGGCGACCCGGCCCCGGCCCCTGGTCCCCAGGCGGCTCACCTTGGCGCACACCGCGGAGACGTGAAGGGCGCGCCAGGCACACGGCAGCTCTCGGCTCCAGGACAGCACCTGCATATGTGGAGGGGGAATCGTAACACGAAACCTGGGGCAGCCATGACCGGCCGAGCCCACCTCCCGCCACCGAGCCCGCTCACCCGCTCACCCGCTGTCCGAGCCTCCAGCTACCCATGGGCGCCGCCATTTTGGCTGAGCGCAGGGCGTGACGCTCCACCGCGCCGCGGGGGCAAAGGTCAGCGCGCCGTGGACGAGATCAAATCGGAGCCGCGCAGCTGCGACTCTGCGGTGGGGGGCGGGGCCCGAGGGCGAATTGGGGCCGGGGCCGGGCGGACCCACGCTCTGGCGCTCATTTCTGCACCTCTTCGCCGGCCACCGCTGGAGCCGCGGCTTGGGGCGGAATGAGCGTGAGTTTCTCACGGGAAGAGCTTGTCCCGGTGTCCTGAGGACAGCAACGTGCCCCTCGCCGCACTCCCGGGCCTCCCCTTGGAGCGTTTTCTCAGTTTTTACACATTCAGCTACTTGAATTGTCTCCAAATATTTTTTCTGCAATGTCGATATTAAAGCCCTAATGATACACGGAAACAAGCTCACAAAAACTGTCAAGATGCCATTTAAGAAAAAAAGATCGTCTACTTATATTCACACAGTAAAAATATACAAAAAGTCATTTCAAGTGTTAGCAGTTATCTTTGGAAAGTATGATGATGTGCAATTTCTTTTGGTTTGTAATTTTTTCTCCTTGTAGTCTCTATTCTCTTTAATGAACATATCTAGTATTTCTTCCGTATTTCTCATAACTTACTTTGCTTTTTAGGCCGTATTTAATTTACTTTTAAAACTTTCTATTACAGTTTACTTTCAGTAGTTTTTTCAAATAATTGTCTTTAAATCAAACTCCTAGATTTTATCCACAATGAAGAACAAACACGTTTTGGTTAAAACTTCACCCAATTTTTCAACGAGGCGCTAAGCAAAAGGGAGGGGCTTCACCCTGCCCTGGGCGGGTCAGAACCTCAGGGGACACCACGGGGCCTTGATGCTCAGACCAGGGCACTAACACCGTCATTGGTCTCCACTGACGACTACAGTGAGGGGGAAAGTACCAACACTGGATGTCTTATTTCAGAATTCAACACTGTAATGGGGAAAAAAACCTCAAAACACAAAATTTAGGCTCCAGGTTCTGGAGTTGTGCCCTGGTGGGACAATCTGTACACTTGAGCCTCAGTTACATTTTCTATAAAATGATTTTGTTGCTGATACCATGTCATAGAATTGTCAGTAGAAGTAGTTGTCATTGGTTCTGTTAGGCTGATCATGTGAAATCGCCAACACTTGGCCTTTTTAAATCTACATCATCCACCCTGATGTTGCAGCGGCTGTGGTTTCCAAGGGAAGAAGGACAACACTAGCATCTATGTGGAGGGCAAATGCACGGTTGCCCATCATCGCACTGGGAGAGGAAAAGGGACCAAGAAACTCATCTTGGCTTCAGTCCGTACATTCTGCATGATCAAGATTTCTTTGACCACTTGAAGATGGGTCCTCAAAAAAAATCGTTAATAGAAGGACAGTGTCTTTCACTTTACTAGAAATGTTTTATTTCTAATTTATTAACTGTGGCCTCCAGCTGTTCTGCATACTGGGTAAGGGGGCGGAACAGGGATGAGATGTTCTCCAATCACAGTAGTTTCCAACTGTGAGAACTTCCACCTCTTCCTGAAGGAGCCTTTTAGACTGATAGTATTTCATTGTCCAGTTTTATAATTTTATTTTAGAGAGACGTCCCCATGTTTCATTCTCCACACCCACTATCCATTGTTGAGGCACAGAATGGAGTAGGTTCAGTGGGCTAGGTCCCAAGCTAGTATTACTGACTTTACCTTTGGGGTGCTGAGATAATCATCTCCCGACTCCTGATAGACCCAATTACAAACATCCTGTGCCACGCTGGGACCTGTGGGAAGAAGCCACAAGTCCAGGACTTGGAGTTGATGGATATGGAAATTGGCTTCACATGTACCAGCAACACTTCACTTCCTGACTCTGACACGGCACTAGATCTGGACACAAAAGAGGGCTGATACTGCATTACACAGGGAACAGGGAGCCTGGATGGGGAGGGCAGAAAAGCTAAGGTAAGGACCGTAACAGGAGCACTTATAGGGGCCTGACACCCTCGGGTGGTAGAAAGAAGGTGAGGCTGACATCAGAGACTGTCCTGAGGGAGAAGTGCCTGCTGGAGAGGGCCAAGGACAGGCAGGAGGCTGGGGCATACAGCAGCATGTGGGAGCTGAGGGGTGAGGAGGAAAATCACCACAACCAGGATCAAGGACTTCTTGGCTCATTTCTGCAGCCCTGACTTGTCAGTGCTTGTAACACTGAATTAGTTTTACTGATGATGTCTTAGGAACTCATGATAGGTTTATAACCAAAATTATATGTTTACTAGTGATTCAGAAAAAAAGAAAAAATTTTTCTTCCTTGGGCTAACTCACATCTGAGGAGCTAGGGAGAGCTACAACAATATCAGACTTACATTCGCACAGATTTCTTTTTTTTTTGGTGACAGAGAGAGAGACAGACAGGCAGGAAGGGAGAGAGACGAGAAACATCAATTCTTCCTTGTGTCTCCTTAGTTGTTCATTGATTGATTTATCATATGTGCCTTGATCAGGGGGGCTACAGCAGACCGAGTGACCCCTTGCTCGAGCCAGCGACCTTGGGATCAAGATGGTGAGCTTTGCTCAAACCAGATGAGCCCGCGCTCAAGCTGGCGACCTCGGGGTCTCAAACCTGGGTCCTCTGCGTCCCAGTCCGACGCTCTATCATTGCACCACTACCCAGCCAGGCTCGCACAGATTTCTAACACCAGCCCTGCTAGGTCCTGTGTCTCAGTAAAACTAAGATATTACAGACATTGCTTAATACACCATTAAGAGAAGTGTATCCTTTTGAAAATCTGTTGAAAGCTATAAACCTTTCCACAGAAGGAACAGCACACTTAATTTTCAGGAATTCAATGACTGAACCTTAACTTTACACAATGGGTAGATCCCAAATAAAGAACCCTCGGTTAGTAGGGAACCAGTTGAGCTTCCCTGTTTCAGATTTCAGGAATAGCTAGAATAAGTTTTCAAAGGAACTGATTGCCCTGGCCAGTTGGCTCAGCTCAGCGGTAGAGCATCGGCCCAGTGTGTGGAAGTCCCGGGTTTGATTCCCAGTCAGGGCACACAGGAGAAGCACCCATCTGCTTTTCCACCCTTCCCCATCTCCTTTCTCTCTTTCTCTTCCCCTAATGCAGCCAAGGCTCCATTAGAGCAAAGCTGTCCAGAGCGCCATGGTATCCACCTCAGGTGCTAGAATGGCTCCAGCCCCAAAGGAGCAACGCCCCAGATGGGCAAGGCATTGCCCCTGGTGGATCTAATGCCGGGTGGATCCCGGTGGGGCGCATGCGGGAGTCTGACTGCCTCCCTGCTTCTAACTTCAGAAAAAAAATTTTTTAAATAAATAAATAAAATAAAAGGGACTGATTGATATTCAACAATCCTAAGACAGGTCTCCAGTGCCTGAACTTGGGGCCCAGAAATATTCTAGTGGATTTCCCACTGTGTTGGAGAAACACCAGGGTAGCTTCCATGGCCCTGGACAGAGAAAATAACAGGTTTGTGGTTTTCAAGGTGAACCAACATCTTAAAATTTGTTTTACTTAATGATACAGGAAGAGATGAGCTTGCAGTGCTTGAGGATTACAAATTCTTTTTAAGTTTCAGAAGGGAAAACATTTCCCCAAATTTGTTAGCAGAAGACCAGGTTTCCAGAGTGCCAGTATGGTGCATGGCCTGTTCTGCACGTCCAGAGGCTTGCAGAACCCAAGGGGCAATGCCCCAGACACCAAGGAAGCCGCAGGTGTCCTCGCACTTCAGAAAAGGGCCCAAGGGGCCTGCATTTAAGGGCAGGTTCCAGGACACAGGGCTCACTTTCCAAGTCTGGCAACAGCAATGAAAGGGACACAGAGAGCTCTTGATCACCACCTTGAGGCCAAGTTTTCCTGTAACCACAAAGCAGGGAGGCCCCAAGGCCTCAGCTGAGATTCACAGAGCTAGTGACACAGCTGGAACTGGGTTCTGAGGCTCAGTGAGGTCACCTTGGTGAGGGCTAGTGCAGGTCAGGACTTCAGCTGGAGAAAAGACAGGGAAGGACCTCAAATTCTGGCTCGAATGGCAGCAGGGGGGCCCATGTCAGGAGCAGTGCAGGGAAGTGAAGGGCTGGCACCGAGGGCCTAGGGGGTGAGCCTGCTGCCCTGGGAGTGTGGGACGTAGAGAGGCAGCACTGAGGGCAGCGGCTCCCTCTCGGCTCACTGCCCACACAGGTCTGCTGCTCTGGGCCCGTCCTCACCTACAGAATGGGACAGTGATGGAGGCACTTTGGAGCTACTACAAGGACAGTTAGCTCAGTTTCCCAGTTAACAGCCTGAAGAATTGGTCTTCTTTCAGGGCCCAGCATGCACCCCTCCCTCAGAAGACACTGGTCCTTTTGGAGGAAACATGAACATTAGGGTCAGAGAGGAACCGCCTATTACTCTCATTTGTGCATTCATTTGTTTCACAAACATTTATTAAAGCGCCCACAGTGTACCAGGCCCTGGGGTGACAGGGAACACACAGCCCCTGCTCTCAAGGAGCTCACTGTCTGGGGAGGGGCATATGTGTGACCAGGTAAGTCACGATGCACATGGTCGTGCCGTGGGAGGTGTACACAACGTGCTGTGGGGTGTAGGACACAGAAGAACGAGCAGGGTGGGGTTGGGGCGGGCTTCACGGTCAGTCAATAAATAGACTTGCCCACATAGGCATTCACTGAACGAGCTGCATCAACCCACTGATGCTGGGCTTGCCAGGAAGGTCTGTCTGATTCCTAGGGCCCCTTCCCTACCCCTCTCCTGGAGACCCGTGTGCCCAACTGCAGTGATAGAGGGCACCCCTCTGCTCCAGAAACAGATGAAAGAGACCCCACTGCAGGGGTCACCCACGGAGCTGAGACAGAGCTCTTGTCTGTACCTGACTGCAGGGCTGCTACACCCCCAACAGCCTCTTTCACCACTGCTCAGGAAACGCCAGGCCCCGTCTTTTGCCTTTCTACCTTCTCATATAGGCAGGGCACCAGCCCTCTCAGATGCCAACCCCAGGTGGACACCCCTCAGACCAGCTGCAACTCACAGCTGGCTCACCAGCTCGATGAGCTGCTGAACGTTCTGGTTGGGGTTGGACAGGCCGTTCCTGATGTTCTCCAGCAGGCACCTCTTCAACTCAAAAATGGCTTCACTGTACCCCAAGCTCACGGCAGCCATGGGAGGCACTCCACTCCAAAGGCCAGGGATGTGCCATACGTGCTGCTTCTCTGGGTCACAAAAGGTCAGGTATGCTAGCGTCCGGAGACCCTCTCCCTGTCTGTCCACCTGGGCGGCAGCTCTGTTCACATCAGCAGGGTGCTCCAGCAGTGGCCTCCTCTCCCGAGGCTTCGGGCCGGGGACAGACATGTCGTGAAGGTTCTGGTACACAAACTGGTAGTTAGGCACGTGCCCCATTTTCTCCAGCCTCAGAAAAGCATGCACCACAGCAGGTGGAATGTCCCTTGTTTCAGCTAAACTGACCACAATGACGTTGCTCAGCCCCATAATCAGAGTGGCCAGGGAGACCTCCAGCTCAAAGCGCTCCCCAGCCGTGGCCGGGGCGCCTATTAAACCCCCTGAGTCTATCACCAGGATGTGGTCACAGCCCAGGTCCTGGCTGAAGGACTCAGCCACTGTAACAAGTTGCATAAAGGCCCCCCGAGGCCCACGACCCCTCCCTGTGGCAAACCGAAGCCCAAACATGGTATTGAGGAGAGTGGACTTCCCTGTAGCAGGCACGCCCAACGCCGACACCACCACCAGCCGTGACCTTCTCTCCAGGTGCGCATGTAGCTCCTTCAAGAGCCCCGTGACCCAGCGCAGAGGGGCGCTCAGCGTGTTCCCATCGATCAGCTCCAGGGGCAGCCCCTGGACCAGCAGTTCCAAGGCCAAGCCTGGGAAGTGGGCAAAGCGCCTCTGGCCTGCTGGCAGCTTCCCTGCCTCCACAAGGCAGCTCTCTGCCTCATAAAACTGCCCCATCTCCCGCAGGAAGTGCTCCACCCCCAGGGGTTCCGGCCAGAGCGGCTCACTGAGGTCCCCAGCCCCAACCTGCTTCAGTCTCAGGGTCAGAACTGCCTCTGGAGTCTGTCTCGGCCTTGGTTAGGCCACCCAGGCCAGCCCCCACTCCATCCACCTCAGGAAATACTGCCTCTCGCCTAAGGAGGGGCAGCTGATGCCCGCGATGAACTCCTGCATGCCCCCTGCAGGGTCGTGGCTGCTCTGCTGTGTGCGAAGTTCCAGCAGCCGGTGGCTCAGCTCTGCCCGGTGCTTGTCCGGAGGGTCCACCGCCCACTGCACCTGGCACAGCTCCTTCTCCACCCGGGCTGCCTTTCTCCACGGCTCCCCCTGCAGTCTCAGCTCGTCCCGCCGGTAGGCGTCTGAGTCTTTGATGTTCCTGGTGATCCGCTCCATCCGGTCCTTCGCCCGCTGACACTCCTCACCGTCCTCGTCGACCTTCAGCCCCAGCTTGCGGGCTGCGTGGGCCATGTCCTCCACCGACACCCTCCTGCAGGGGGACCGGGCCACGTGCGCCACAATGGAGCGGACCCTGCGCGTGAAACGCACCCCGTCTGTGCTGCTGACCTTCACAAGCACAGGTGAGTGGTCCATTTTCAGCACGGGGATCAGCCTGTTCAGGAACCGCAGGTTGGAGTTGCGTTTCCCACGGTAGGGACTCAGGATGAAGTAGTACTTGGTGGCTGACCCCTTCATAGAGGACAGCAGTTTGTACTCCTTCTTACTGATGTTGTCGGTCAGGATGAACACGGCCGAGGAGACTTCTGTCAAGAGCTTAAACTGCAGCCAGTGAGACCCAATGTCGCCTCTGAGGTTCAGAAAGGCCACGGGCTCAGGGAAGAGGTCCAGGTCCTTCCTGCCACTGGGTAGGAACCAGGAAATCTCCACCAGCCCATCTGCAATCTCCCGAGGGCTGGTGCCCAGGCTCATATCCCGATGCCAGAAGCAGTTTCGCTGCCTGTGGCCCGGGCTGAGCACGGCATTGAGCAGCTGGGACTTGGAGTTGCTGCTGACCTCCATGCGCACGAAGGCGAAGGCGGGCGCCCGGGGAAAGACCACGCTGTCCTCCCTGAGGCTGCCCACGCCCCTTGGGGGCTGTGACCACCATGTCTGCACGATACCCCGCATGGCCCACAGCAGGAAGGTGTGGACGTGGTTCTCCGAGTCGGGCAGAATGAGCGGGAGCGCGAACTGACAGAGAGACATCCTCAGCATGATTTCTTGCTGCAGGAAACTGTCAGAGGAAAGCAGCAGGGCACAGAGGAGGTCCAAGGGATTCACAGGCGTGTCAGGGGTGGGCAGCTCCGAGAAGGAGTAGATGTCCGCGGAAATGTCATCAGCGGTGTCCCAGTAGATGACCTCCTCCTCCATCTGGCTCTCCTTCTCCACAGGCCGGGTGTCTGGGAGCACATCCAGCACCATGGTGGTGTTCCTGGCATCGGCATGGAGGGCCTGCAGCTTCCGGAGGAAGTTCCAGGGCAAATCTTTGGGAGCCTGCGGAGCCCAGTTCCTCGTACTGTCACTGCTGATCTGCAGGGCGTCCTGGAGGCTGAGTTTCTGGACCTGGTGTGTCTCTAGTCCCAGAAGCAACAGCATTTCCTGCAGTCGGCTCCTCTCCACTGTAGAGGGAAATGAAGACATAAGTGCTCACCACGCAGGGCAGGGGCCAGGGCAGAAGCAGAGAGGGAACACCAGCATGAGGGTGGGGTGGCCTCCTTCAGAGAGCAGAATGCAGGATCCCTGGGCCACCTGAGACCAAGACACACATAAATCACACCACCCAGGTCTGAACACAGGCAGGCATGTGGACATCAGAGAAGGACAGGACACCAGGGGCCTCAGACAGAAGTCTGCATATCTGTTTCTCCTGCAGCCTATGGCCCCAGCAGCTCTGAGCCCAAATCAACTGGCTGGAGTGAGTGCACCCCGAGGTGCGGGCAGCCTGTTCTCCCCCACCCCACCCCATCCCCACCCCCGCATGTATCCTGTGCTTCTCCCTGCACTCGGTCTGGCAGTGGGTCCTCTCACACTGTAACTGGCTGGAGTGAGTGCACCCCGAGGTGCGGGCAGCCCGTTCTCCACTCCCCCCCACCCCCGCATGCATCCTGTGCTTCTCCCTGCACTCAGTCTGGCAGTGGGTCCCCTCACACTGTGACCGGTATGCCACAGGTGACACCATCACTGATTCACTATGATTTTCTTGTTCCTGTTCTTTCCTCTTTACAAAATAATTAGAGAATATTTAAACAAAACAGGAAATTATTATTAGAGTGCTGCAAACCATAGCTAAACTATTTTGCAAGTCTGAAGCCAATAATACGGATCTAAATTTTTATTGTATTCAAGTCTCTGTTAGAGATGATCATAATTCTGCTCTTATTTGTTCTCACCTTACATCACCCACTCTGATCCAGCCTCTTACAAACACTGCATGCTCACAACAGCCATGCCAAGGGTTTTGGCCACTTCCCTGTCTTGGACATGGCCTCTTACCAATTTTCATATTACATGTAACTAGTACACTTTTAATGATAACAAGTCAACAAAATGAACACGATTCCTGCTGCTCTCCTGGATTCTCTCCGCTCCCTTCTCCAAAGAGGCAGCGACCCCTGTGACGCTACCCTAGGTGCTTCTGGGAACTATGGGGGCCGTTTCCTCAGAAGCACAGGACGGTTTAGGTCCAGGCCCAGGTAACCAGTAGCAGTCAGAGCACTGGGGCACATCTGTCTCACTTCCCCGCAGGGTCCACCAGCTGCCTACTGTCTGCATGGACTCAGCAGGTTCTCGGGCGTGTGGCTGCAGCACGACCAGGAGCTGGTGAACTTGCTGCAGGAACAGCACTTGTAGGGAGAGACACTGAAGAAGAAACTCTCCATACGTGTTACTCAGGTTTCTCAGTCTTGGAAAAATGAAACCAGGGATATTTTCTTCCGAGATCGGGCGTATTCAGGGTGGTATGGCCGTATACCAGGGATATTTTCTTATCAGACAGGGAACGACTGTCTCTACAGTATTTCTGAAACAGCACGGTAGTTAAGTGCTGCAGGGAAAAGCCAGAGTAGAAAAGCCTGTTACATACACACTCATGCCCAGTGCATGACTCTCCACAGGCCTGTATATGAAACCAGCACACCGTAAGTGGTTCCCAAACCAGGCTGTGCTATAGAATCACTTTGAAAAGGACTTGTTAAAAATAACACCCAGAGATGCCAACTCCGTTACTCTATACCGGTGTTTCCCAACGTGGGGCCCATGCCCCACAGGGGGGCAATTCGATAGTTAAAGGGGGCAATTTGAAAATGGGCTCAACACAACTTTAACTCTTTCGCCCCGGGCCATTTAAATGCAATGCTAGATATCGGTGCCAAATTTAACAAAAAATGCAATTCTTAAATAATTGCAGTAAATAATTATTAAGTATAATTTCGTTTGACAAGACCAAAATATCAACTGGGTGATTGGCATCGTCAAGTAAACTTCATCCTGGGTTCACCGCGGAGTGTGCCGTCCGCCACGGGGAACCCCAGACGTTTTAAAAACTCGCTAAACAACGCAGTTATTCTCACCTAATTGGCCTGCCAGGGTCCAGCCCCGGGGGAGGATCCAGGGGCCCCACAGGAGGAGACGACGTCGGCGAAATCGAGTGAGAGAGCCGAATTCTTTTCTTTCTCTTTATTCTCTAGTTAGCATTTACTGCCAGGCATCTCTACCAAATGCTAGTACAGCTTCTTTTTTATACACACACACCAAGTTACAATTACATGGTATTAATCATTGCTTCTGTTTTACTATGTTTACATGTTTCCAGATAACAGTTAATTTATATCTATAAACTACAAATCAGGTGGCAAATCATTCAAAGTATAATTAAAAAATAACTTGAATAGCGATAACATCGGTAAAAGCTTTTAAAGGATTAGTACTAACTAATAACTCAACTTTACTGTTGTTGTGAGTCAAGGGGCAGAGAGAGATTAACAGACAAAATCATTAAGGACTAGCAAATGACCACCGCTTGCTCAGGCAAATGGCCTTGAGTTTATGCAGTGTCCTAACTTTCCTCACAAGATAACAAAAGGCTTTTCCATTAAGAAATTGACATAACATTAAGAGTAACTTTTACTTAAAGATATACAGAGTGCACTCGCAAGATAGTTTAGTAGCAACATAATTTCAGAAGACATTAATTGCTATTGCTTCTATGTATGCCCTTCCATACCTCTCATTATCTGAAGAAAGAATTTTTGGGGAGGTATGCAAACCTCATAAGAGTGTCTCACTGAGAAAGCCCAGCAACTGCCTTCAGTCATAAAACAATTCTCTTAGCAAAACATTCTTTTCTTGCTGACTGCATTCCCATTCCAGGCCACGCAACGGGCCATTCTATAACACCTTACCTAAGATTCTATGTCTAGTTAAACTTTATTTATTTACTATATTCACACACTAGTAAATTCTAACTATATTCTTCTTAGAGTGTTCCACTATTTGCAGATCAAATAAGCAAAAAGAAAGGAAAGTTTCTCTACTCTATCACATGAAAAGGCTAGGGAGGAAAAATGATGAATTAAGTGAAGGCCGAAAGGTGCTCTGTGCACAGCCACTGCCTCCTACCCATTCACAAGTCACAATCTATTCTTTCTAACATGATTAGTAAGAAGAAATTCTCCTACAGACTTAACCCTTTATGAGGGATATCATAGCCAGCCTCTTATGTTTATGAGCCCAGTTCAAGGGGCTTACAGGCTTTTCTGTGGAACTTACACCTTCTGTCTCATTTCCAAAGAAATTACTACAAATCTACAGGGAAAGCATGGAACTATTATCCCTGTGCCACAAATAATAGCACACACCCAGAAAAGGGGGGATATAAGGCCAGATTAATTCAAAAAGTCAAAGGGGGAAGTATCGTTGTGCCTATTCTTTTTGCGGTGACTTTGTCACCCCGCAGCCATTGGTCTTCACTGCAGTGACTTTGTCACCCCGCAGCCATTGGTCATCTCTGCTGTGACTTTGTCAATCAGCAGTTGTGGGTCTTCTGCTGCTGTGACCTTGTCAGCCAGCAGTCGTTGATAGGCTCCCGACATCGGCCCATCGCAACTTCTGTAGTGTTTCACATCATTCAGTTGGTGTTAATTTGAAATAAGTGTCAGTCAAAACTGATGTAAAAGCTCATTGATTTAATAAATATGCATATATATATTGTATAGATATAATTGGTAAGTATTTGATTTTATTTTTATCAATATTAAACTCTTTATTGGCCCTGGCTGTTTGGCTCAGTGGTAGAGCGTCGGCCTGGCGTGCAAGGGGTCCCGGGTTCGATTCCCGGCCAGGGCACACAGGAGAAGCGCCCATCTGCTTCTCCACCCCTCCCCCTCTCCTTCCTCAATGTCTCTCTCTTCCCCTCCCGCAGCGAGGCTCCATTGGAGCAAAGATGACCCGGGTGCTGGGGATGGCTCCTTGGCCTCTGCCCCAGGTGCTAGAGTGGCTCTGGTCACGGCAGAGCGGCGCCCAGGAGGGGCAGAGCATCGCCCCCTGTTGGGCAGATCATCGCCCCCTGGTGGGCCTCTGCCAGGTGGATCCCGGTCAGGCGCATGCGGGAGTCTATCTGACTGTCTCTCCCTGTTTCCAGCTTCGGAAAAATACAAAAAAACAAACAAACAAACAAAACCCCTCTTTATTAAGTACTTCTTGCATTGGGGCTAGAAAGCACTAATATTTTATAAATATTATTGGGGCTATAGTAGTGCATGCACGACAATTTTAATTTTAGAAGCATAACTTTCCAGAAAATTTTGTCAAGTGGAAAAAATATAGATACCTTTTGATTTGTGGTGGTAGCGTAGTAAATGTGTTATATACATTTAAATAAATATGAATTTTTAGTAAACATTTACTCTATGTCACATTGAATATATTTTAACACATATTTTAATATTAGTTTTTAATTGATCTTATTTTTATTATAGCCCATAGTAAAATGAGTGGTGCAAGCAAGAAAAAAACTTGTCAATATTTGGAGGAATATTTAAAATTTGGGTTCATACCCGCTGTTCACGATGAGCAGATTCCTTTTTGTCTTTTATGTCAGCAATGCTTGACCAACGAATCAATGAAACGAGGTCGCCTTGAGGCACATTTGAAGGCTAAACATAGTGCTCATATTAATTCAGATTTGAGTTACTTTAAAACTTTAAAGAAAAATTTTGAAAAAAGACCATTAAAGTCTCTATTTACTGCTCATACTTCAACTAATAATCGTGTTCTTGAGGCTAGTTATCAAATTTCTTTATTCATCGCTAAAACTGGAGAAAATCACACTATAGGAGAGAATTTAATAAAACCGTCAATATCAGCATTTCTTAAAACGGTTCTTGAAGAAGATGACAAAGATGTAAAAGCTATGCCACTCAGTAACAATTCTGTTAGCAGAAGAATAGACGAAATGAGTGAGGATATTGAAAAACAACTTATTGAAAAGCTGAAAACAAGAAAATTCTCCTTGCAAATGGATGAATCAACTTTGAGAGACAGTGAGGCAGTATTGATAACTTACGTAAGATATATTGATAAAGGACATTTTGCTGAAGAAATGTTGTTCTGTAAAAGATTAGAAAGCACCACTACCTCCAAAGATATATATAATAAGCTAAAAAACTACTTAGATGTCAATGATATACCAATGAAAAGTATAACATCTTGTACTGCAGATGGTGCTCCCAATATGATGGGCAAGAAAAATGGCTGCTTAAAATTGATGAAAGATGCGAATCCAGAAATGATTCTTGTGCATTGTGTTATTCATAGGGAAAACTTGGTAGCTAAAAACATCTCACCTGTTCTGAATGAAGTATTACATACAGTAATAAAGTGTGTTAATGCTATTAAAGCTAGGGCCAAATGTGAGCATCTTTTCAAGCTATTTTGTGAAGAACAAAATGAAGACCATGTGAGACTTTTACTTCATACTGAAGTCAGATGGCTATCTAAAGGAAACTGTTTGAAAAGATTTATGGAACTGTTTCATACTCTTAGTGATTATTTAAGCGACAAACCTGAAATGAAGTATCTGTTAACAATAGATGGTAAAGCATTTGTGAGTTATTTAGCCGATATCTTTGAAAAACTAAATATATTAAATAAGCAACTTCAAGGAACAAATAAAACTCTTGTCAATGCAAAAGCAAAGATATTTGGTTTCATTACCAATATTGAGTTATGTCAGAAACATATTAACAACAAAAACTTTAAACAGTTTCATTGGCTCCAAAAATGGGAAGTAACTGATACCGCTTTACTTGTTATTGTCAATCATTTGAATATTCTATCGGCTGATTTAAAAGAAAGATTTTCTGATTTAAAACAAATTGATTTCCCAACATGGATGATGCAGCCAATGTTAGTGGATTTGTCTGATATATCAAATATGCAGTATCAAGAAGAACTTGCAGAATTGCAAAATGATGAGTCAGTTAAAACTTTATTTAATATCAAAGGAGTGATGGCATGGCTTTGTGAGGAAACAGAAATCAAATACCCAAATTCAACCAAATGTGCAAGAAAACTATTGCTACCGTTTCCATCTTCATTTTTAGCTGAATGTGGATTTAGTGCTGTAAATGATTTACTGGTAAAAAAAAAAAAAAGAAATCAGCTGGATATAACACAATGTGGAGACTTGAGACTAAAGCTAACCAAATTGGAACCTAATATAAAATCTCTGTGCAGCAAGCATCAAGTGCAAGGATCACACTAAATTAAAATAATAAATTAATATAGAAAAATCTGTGTTAAAATTATTTGGAATTTAAATTTCTGTTTTTCCTTATATGTTTTAAAATTTTACTTACTGTGTTTTGTTAACAATTTCATAGTGATTTCTTCCTAGAACCTATCATTTATGTTTATTAAGTGAACAAATCAATTTTTTAATGTTAAAAATTATGTATGTTACATAGGGGGGGACATAAAAATTTTAGAAAGGTTAAGGTGGGGCATGGCACAAAAAAGGTTGGGAAACACTGCTCTATACTGTAGTAGCTTCCAGGGGTTTGCTTTTTCTGGCAATATTATTAATATGTAATTGATATAAAGAGTTAGTGGCTCTGGCCAGTTGGCTCAGTGGTCAAGTATCGGCCCGGCATGTGGAAATCCCAGGTTCGATTCCCAATCAGAGCACACAAAAGAGGCATCCATCTGCTTCTCCATCCCCTCCCTCTCACCTCTCTCTCTCTTCTCCACCCCTCTTACAGACATGGCTAGATTAGAGCAAGTTGGCCCCTCCGCCTCAGCCACTAAAAAATGGCTCCAGTTGCCCCAGATAGGCAGAGCACTGCCCCCTAGGGGGTTTGCTGGGTGGATCCCTGTCAGGGTGCATGCGGGAGTCTGTCTCTACTTCCTCTCCTCTCACTAAAATTAAAAAAAAAAGTTAGTGGACTAGACATGATTTTGATGCAGCTAGGTGTGGGGACCACCAGCATGGATGCTGTCTTTCTTCAACAGGACAGGAAGTTGTAGCAGTGACAGGAAACAAGACAGAAAACACATACCTGTTGGAAAGTCACTGTCCTGAGCCTCATTCGGACCATCTACAAAAGCAAAGGAAAACAAATGTCAATCAAGCCACATGCCTGGGACTCACACCAGTTTAAGCTAAACTCAGAATCCTCTCTGCTACTTATTGAGACAGAGTACTCCCAATTTTTCAAAATATACAACTACAGTTATTTTTAAAATTTTATTTAATGATTTACTGAGAGAGAGGAAGAGAGAGACAGAAACATTGATCAGTTCCTGTATGTGCCCCGACCAAGGATGGAACCTGCAACCCTTGTGCATCAGGACGATGTTCCAACCAACAGAGCTATCAGCCATGACACACCAATTCGTTTTCACTGTGCCTGTTCCCTCTCTCTTTCCCCACCCCAATCCAACACCAAGCCCTGTGGTCTCCACCTCCATACTGAAGCTTGCAGTCATCTCCTTCCATTTCTCTCCATTCCAGATCTGGAAGAAAAACATACACACGGCCTCATCAGCAAGTTAGAACTATCATCTGTCCCAACAATTCCACCTTTGGTAGATTCCTCCAAAAGATTGACTACAAGGTCTCAAAGAGATATCTGCACACCCACGTTCACATCGTTATTCACCACAGCTAAAACACAGAAACAACCTGAATGTCCACCAGCGAACAAACGGACAAATAAAATGTGGTCTGTATGTTTAATGGCATGTTATTCAGCCTCTAAATGGAACAAGGTTCTACAAAATGGTGCAGCACAGACAAACCCTGTGCTGAGAGAAATAAGCCAGTCACCGGAAGACAAACATGGTACGAGTCCATGTACAGAATGTACCCAGAGAAGTCAAATCATAAACACAGAAAGTATAATGGTGAGTGCCACGGGCTGGGGGAGAGGAGAATGGACATTATAATTGAATAGGATAAAACTTCTATTGACAAGATGAGTCAAGTTGTGGGACGGACAGTGTTGATGGCTGCACAACAAAGTGAATGTATTTCATCACTAAACTGAATACTTAGAAATGGTTAAGATAGTAAACATTATTTTATGGTATTTTAACAAAAAAGAAAAAAACTCTGGGGAAGAAGAACATTTTATAGTGAGTAATTCTGTGCCATTTAGTAAAGTCACAAAGTTGTGCGGTCCCTGCTTCTTATCCATCTAGTCACAAAGTTGTGCGGTCCCTACTTCTTACCCATCTAGCTCCACAACATTTCCATCACTGGAAAGGAAACTGTGTTCCCATTAAGCAGCTTGCTTCACCTCTCCTCCCCACCCCTGCAGCAACCCCCATCCCCAGTTCCCAGCAGCTGCAACATTTTACACACCTACCAACCATGCACAAATTTCTCCACATCGTGACCAACATTTCTCTTGTTTTTTGGTAGTAAGCATTACATAGGGTGTGAAATAGTATCTCATTGAATAAATATTTAATAAAACGTAGCAAAAAGGGCCTGACCAGGCAGTGGCGCAGTGGATAGAGCATCGGACTGGGATGCAGAAGGACCTAGGTTCGAGACCCCGAGGTCGCCAGCTTGAGCGTGGGCTCATCTGACTTGAGCAAAAAGCTCACCAGCTTGGACCCAAGGTCGCTGGCTCGAGCGAGGGGTTACTCGGTCTGCTGAAGGCCTATGGTCAAGGCACATATGAGAAAGCAATCAATGAACAACTAAGGTGTCACAACAAAAAACTGATGATTGATGCTTCTCATCTCTCTCCATTCCTGTCTGTCTGTCCCTATCTATCCTTCTCTCTGACTCTCTCTCTCTGTCCCTGTAAAAAAAACAACAACCCATAGCAAAAGTGATTAACACAAACTTATTTGTGTATTTTGTGGGGTTATTTTTGTATAACACTATTAATATCCAATAGAACACATTCATTTGGTGAAGCACCAGGTTAATGAAATTCACCTTGAAAATGAATCAATAAGAGAAAGATTTCTGGAGTGTGTCCAAAACTTAAAGCTGAAGTCTAGAGGAGCTGCTACAGCCCCACCCCACAATCTCCATAGGAGCAAAAACTGCTTCTGGGGACCATGACCAGAAAGACCAGAAGCCCCAGTCTAATCAGGACAGTTCCACTTTATACCTGTTGTCCCAACAAGACACGCCTTTCCCTCTCAGAAGTGCTTAGAGCTTAGGAACTACTCAGTCACCCTGGACACATCTTGGGTAAGCAGACATAACACATTCAAACAGAGTGTGTCCAGGTGAGCAGTGCGATCATCACCTGTTTTAAAACTAAATCCCACTTTGAATATTAAGGGAAGTTTAAAAGACACCTAGCCCCTTGGTTGGCAAACTGCGGCTCACGAGCCACATGCAGCTCCTTGGCCCCTTGAGTATGGCTCTTCCACAAAATACCACATGCAGATGGTACCTCGATAAGGAATGTACCTACCTATATAGTTTAAGTTTATAAAATTTGGCTCTCAAAAGAAATTTCAATCGTTGTACTGTTGATATTTGGCTCTGTTGACTAATGAGTTTGCCGAACACAGACCTAGCCTGACCTGTGGTGGCGCAGTGGATAAAGCGTCGACCTGGAAATGCTGAGATCACTGGCTTGAAACCCCTGGCTTGCCTGGTCAAGGCACATATGGGAGTTAATGCTTACTTCCTGACCCCCCCCTCCAAATGAATAATAAAAAAAAGACACCTAGACAGGATATTCTTGTAAAAGGAAAATCAAAGCCTTATGTGGATTTGCTCTCAAGGTCCATGTTCCCCAGGCCAGGCTGAGGCTGGAATCCAGAACCCCAAGGGGACAGAAGAAAGGTATCTGCTTTGCTGGGAGCCCAAGTCCAACTTTACCTGCAATGGCCACAGCTGCTTGTCTCTCAGATGTTTTTATTTCAGGGGCCACTTCTCCCAAATCTGACTGTCTGTAATAATTTCAGAAGAACGTTACAATTAAAACAATGAAATAACACTTTTTTTCCTTTCCAGTTGGCTGCATATCAAAATCTCTTGGATGAGCCTATGAAAACTACCAATCCTGATCGCACCCCAGATCCTCAAAACAAGAATCTCAGAGGTCCTGAGTCTGGACCAGGACACCACTGCTTCTGAAAGTGCCCTTGGTTGTTCTGATGTGCAGCCACATTGAGAAAGCATCGGTCTAGAAGAACCAGCAATCCCAGACACTATGAGCCAGAGCATAAACACAGCCCACTCAGAAAAACATAAAAGTATACATACCCTCTGACCAGTAATTCCACTTCTACCCTAAGGAAATAATTAAAATTAAGATTTAGTTACAAAGATGTTGGTGCGAGTTTTATATAGCATAGCAAAAAAACTGGACACTTTTTAAAATCAAATCCAGTAACACGGAATTCAGGTACAGTCTTATTCTACAACCATTACAGAACAGTCTACGTGGATCTTGCTTTGTAGCAAAAAGCATGCCGATAGGACGTTGTGGAATGGTGTTAGTGGGGAAGTCAGGTTAGAGTGTGCAGAGTGTGCGGACGATTTGATAAAACTGACCCTATTTATCTACAGGTCGACTCAGAGGGTGTTCATCAGAAGTAGACAATGTGGGCAGGGAGGGATGGTCCTGAATTCTTCTAAGTACGTTTGATAAGTACGGTCCACTTTAGAATCAACTATTTTTAGGTATGTCATAGGAACGAGTAAATGTGCAAGCTGGTCAGGAGCCAAGGTGCAAGGACACACAGATAAGGAGTGGAGGAAGCCGGACAAAGCACTCACAGTGCTGCACTGGGACTGGAGGTCCAAGTGTGAACTCGTGATCTCTGCACGCACGCTCATGTCCACGTGTGCATGCGTGTTTGTGTATGCACGCATGGATTTCCAGGCCGCTCCACTGAAAGGGCCGGAGTAGCAACGAGCACACCAAGCACCCTTTAATATCACTCCACACTAAAACACACTGGTCTCTGTGGAGAAATGCCTGATGCCAGGCCTGGTCTGGAAAAGAACTGGATGAGGCTAAGCATCTGACTTCAGAAAATACAAACTCCTTAAAAAAGTGCTGGGGCATGTCAGAGCACACAGCAACCAGCCCGAAGGGATTCCCACTGTCATGTTTGGGACACTTTGAGCATGAACATAATTAAATACAACATTTAATTAAAAGCTATTGAAAAACAGGAATTAATGAGTGTATACACCAGGCAGATGAACAAACGGGGTGGGAGGACAGGGGCAGAGGGTTCTCGCCCTAAGGAGCGCTGCTGTGCAGCTGTGGCCACCAGCAGAGCACTGCATGCCACCACCACCATCAGGAAACGCCCAGCAGTCCTGGATAGAAATGCTGACGGGAAACAAGGTCTTCACCAAGTCTTAACATGTTTCCTCATGGATCGCTTACCATGAGGTTTCAGTAAGGTAGAATAGAACCCAGCAATTACACTTCACTGGGTGCTCAAACCAGTGACAACGGGTGCCCCTACTGTGGTCCCCTATGGAAGGACCTAGCATTACCTGAGCTGAATTCTGGCTAAGAATGTAGAACCTGGATCTAATCGTGTGGACAAATCCAAAATGAAATTTCATGCTAGACGGGGAGAAAACTGTATTTTCCAATAGTATGAAGGTCATAATAGACAACCAAGAAAAAACTGAAGAACTGTTCCAGATTAAGGGTGCTGAAGGGACAAGAAAACAAAACGCAATGCCTAACCCTAGACTGGATCTTGAAGTTAAGGAACAAATTATATGGTCTACTGACCAAATTGAAACCTGTGTGTTATCAGTGTTAAATTTACTGATTTTGACAACTATACTGTGCTTATGCAAAAATATCTCTATTCTTAGGAAAGAGACACTGAAGGATTCTTAGGAAAGAGACGCTTAAGAAAAATTTACATCCATTTGTATTTATATGTGCACGCGTGTGTGTACACAGACAGCAAGAGAGAGAGATAAATGAGAACAGTAAAAAATGTCAAGAATAAGACACTCTGGATAAGGGGAATTTTTATACTTGTCATTTACCTCTAAGCAGAAAATATCTCTAAATAAAAAGTTTAAAACTTTAATAGTGGTTAGTTTATTTCTGTGTAGTGTATCAGTTTATGTGGTCTTATTTTAATTCGTTTAAATAAAAGCATGTTCTTATTTAATAAAACCACAAGGCCTGTGAAATGATGCTATGAGTGGGGGGTCGGGGCCAAGATACAACACGCATGCCCACCGGAGACCTGATGACCTGGTGCCCCTGGGAACCAGTGCCCCTCGGAGAATAGCAATGCAGCTCCACCTAGTTCACCAGCAAAACAGACGCTTAGTGTTCATCCAGTCCAGGCTCCCAGAGGAAGTTTCAGGACCTATGCTTGTTATTCCAGCATGTTCCTGGGGTCTCACCCTCTGCCCCTCTGAGAAGAGTGACAGTAACCACAGTGGGCACTGTGCTCATGGCTGCTTCAGCCCTTCACAGCCAGAGCACCGAGTAACTGAATTCACCTGAACCCACTGCAGATAAAAATGGGAGTTGACAGTCTTCTCTTCACTCTCTGCAGAGAACATATACAGGTACTACTTTTGTAACAAGGATAAAAAGCAACCTCACCAAAAGAAAACAACTGAACCAGTTAAAAATTTTTTAACTTCTTTCCCCAAAGAGAAAGAAGCTGGCCTGAAGAGCCCATAGTGGAGACAGGTGAGCAAGAGGGGACGTCCCCACCTTTTGTCACTGTCCCAAGAGGAGAGAATCCCCATGTGGGGTAGTCGTCCCTGATAGAGGTCGTCACCACCTGTCAGGGAGCTCCGAGGACGAGAAGTCCGAGAGAGTGGAGAGGTTTGGCTAGTCTTCCGTGCAGTCCACTGAGACTGAAAGTCAAACCCCTCAAAACGTGAGGTGTGTCAGAAAACCATCCGACCAGGAAGGGGTGTTTTTAGAGAGAAATTTAGAGGCCAACCGGGGAAGGGGAAGGGAGAAACTCCTTACCTTCTGGTCCAGCAGAGATTTAGGACAGGGTTAGACTGCCGGCCAATCAACCTACAATTACACGTCCAAACAGAATCAGGGAGTAAGCCCAGGACGAGCTGCTGCTGCCCATTGTTTCCCTGGTTGTAAGTTTGGACGGCAAAGAGGGATCATCCAGGCAGTTAGTACCCTGTCCCGGGTTTCGGCACCAAATGTTGGAATCCATGGGAATCCGAAAGACCAGAGTAACAGGCTTTATTGAAAGGAAGAAAGGAACCCTGCCGGGCACTTCTCCTGGGGGAGAAGAGCACCAGTTACAGACTAGGGGCAAGTTATATAGCAGGGGTCCCCAAACTTTTTACACACGGGGCCAGTTCACTGTCCCTCAGACCATTGGAGGGCCAGACTATAAAAAAAACTATGAACAAATCCCTATGCACACTGCACATCTTATTTTAAAGTAAAAAAACAAAACAGGAACAAATACAATATTTAAAGTAAAGAACAAGTAAATTTAAATCAATAAACTGACCAGTATTTCAATGGGAACTACAGGCCTGCTTTTGGCTAATGAGATGGTCAATGTCCGGTTCCATATTTGTCACTGCTAGATGTAACAAGTGATGTGACGTGCTTCCGGAGGCGTGAGGCGTGCATCCACGTCACTGGAAGTAGTACTGTATGTGAGTAATGCCATGCTTTGCGTCTCTCACTGACCACCAATGAAAGAGGTACCTCTTCCGGAAGTGCAGCGGGGCCGGATAAATGGCCTCAGGGGGCCGCATGTGGCCCATGGGGCCATAGTTTGGCCCTGTTATATAGTGTTTGGGAGAGCCTGAGGGGATACTGAGACAAAAGTCCTGGTATGTCCGGAATGCTCCTCCTTGGGGGCTTGGAGCATGTGGGTGTTGAATCAAAAGTCCTGGTGTGTCCGGAGCCCCTCCTTGGGGCAACTTGTCAGCTTTTTGGAATTCCTCTGTCTCAGGGGCAATAGTCCAGTAAGGGTGAGTTCTGACAGATAAGCGGAACATCAAGAGGGCAGTTCGGAATTTACATATCTATCAGCCATGATATTTTACAAAACTTTCCATTCATTCACCAGTTTGTGAATCCAGACTTCACCAACATTTAAAACAGAGATAGCTTATTTTCACATTTAAAGACAAACATTATTTAAAATGTCTTCAAAACATTCAAGCCAACAGACAAAACCCCTTTAAGCTAAGCAGACACACATTCCACTGGAAAGCCATACTATTCAGACCACCCTGGAACTGATGAAGGGATGGAATATGAAGAATGAGAAAGACCAACCACAGATATTTCATTACAGGTCCAAAGATGAAAAGAAATCCTACCATGACACATGGAATAATCACCCCACAGGAAAACAATTGTGATCACGCAGGACAATATCCACCACCCATGTGAATTCCTTATGGACTATACTGGAAATCCATAACTGAAAACATTGGTAGACACCTGAAACAAATGTACAAAAAACCAATCAATACACACAGAAAGAAAAACTTAATATGCTGCAATATCCAACCATGCCATAAGTTCATGAGGCAACATAATAGACCTCCAGGCAGGAAGCATCCACAGAAAGAACACAGAGCACTGTCACAGGCCAGTTTGATTTCCCATAAGTACTGCAACCCCGCACACTTGACGACACTAAGTATAAATACATACTCATAATCACATCAATACATATCATTCCTCATCTCGTGGCCATCAGGAAACCTCACGAACAACCCACCTAATGGTCAAAATGACACAGAAGCAAGGTAACAATTCTTCCTACAAAAACGTTTCCTTCCTTCCTAGACCGAGGAAAATGTACCCTCACTCTAGAATCACAGAGACCCTCACCATGAGCACTGTGATCTCTACAATATCAATGTACCCCATGTATACTCAAAAAATCTCTCAACTCTTCACCTATACAGTCCATGTCTTTCTTTCCCCTGGAACGACTTGAAGGAATTTTTCATTCCTTGGCATAGCAGCCTGTATGGCTAACCCTACACCTCTTAGAGGACCTACAACTTCTCCTTCCCTCCCAAGCTCACCACTGGAATAGAAAACTGCGTAAAAAGAAAGAGCAAGAGATCCAACCTAGGAGACACCTGTTCTACCCTGAAATGTCTTCTTCAAGGTTCCACCACATGCCCCCTACAGGAATCATGGCGTTGGAAGCACACACACTGGCTCAGGGTCCACACAGTTTGAATAGCTCCACTGTCAGCCTAGTCCTTCTCAGTCAACCACTCTGCATTCCATTCAAAAGCCTATGAGAACCACCAAACAACTGAATACTTTGATAAATTCCTATTTTTACTCATGAAGTCTTCCACCTACATTCCACCCAGAGCAACAACCTTAAAATACTAATACATAGGTGAAAGCACTGAACTCTTCAAGTGCCCCCGAGGCACACACACCTCTCTGGATCCTCCCAGCTCTCAGCATCCCCTCAGGATGGTTCACAGGGGCAAAGGCCCACACGCTTCTGTCCAACAGAATCCAGTCTCCACAAATTAGGAAAACCCCACAGTCAGACACTCAATGGGGCTCATTCTGACTGGAGAGAACAGGATTCATCCAAACATGAAGCCTGGGGTGAGGGCGTATTTATTTAATACACAGAATGGGCTATGACAGCATCTTCAAGACTCAAAATGAATATTCAAATCACAGAAAGTCCTGCATCACCATACTCCGTGTGCATTGCAGCACCAAACCCTATGATCAAAAACAGGGTGGGGGACAGACACCAGGTACAGACACAGTGACAGAAACCAGTGAAGGCCCAAAAAACGGGCACAAAGCACTGTACTGTTGTGTTCTCACATACACCTTGCCTCACAACAGTCCCCTAAAAAGCACACACATGGCAACAGAGATATCAAACCTAAATACATTACTACTGTGTGCCACCCAAACACAAAGCTTGAGAAAGCACAAACTTGCCTAACGCCAACCACGGTCACTTGAACACAGACCATCCTGAAAGAAATAAAGTATCACAGGCAGGTGCCAGCAATGCTCTGCTGTGCACACAAAAACGGTGTTGACAGCAAATAGTCTCTCCTTCATGGGATGCCGACCTTCAAAATCTGTCAATAGAAGTAGGCAGCCAGGCCCCAGATATACAATTTCCTAGATGAATTAGCTATCCTCCCCATAACCAAGCCCTGTCGTCACTGTGGGAATGCAATAGAAAGCACCTAAGAAAATCCTCCGGAGAGTGCCAAGCTCATGAACCATTCACTCCTGCAATCCTCACTGCTCTGGACTCCACTTCAACACCTGCTCTCTCCCAGCCCCTTACAATCTCCACCTTGCTTCCTCCTCCATTCCCAGGACATGAAATAACCTGCCTGGAAGACAATCTCTCACTCTCGAGATCTGAATCACAATGGCCTACCCTCACCTTGGCTCCCAGGATTCCTCCTAGACCTTAGGTGCAGCCTTCTCAAGTTCTCCTTTCTATGTGACGTAGAGACAGATTGCAGTGACCAGTGACCCAGGAATCATGTCGTCATCACACCATCAGACATGGAGGCACCACTGCACAGCAAATAGGTCCTCAAACCCCTAAGACTCACTATGGGAATATAGCCACAGGGCATCAAACTGAGGATCCTCTCTCGACATGAACACTGGGGAAACTTTTGAAAACAGGTAAACAGAAAAAAACCCACAGTGGACATCGAAATACACAATGCCCTATCCCCACAGACAGCATCAGAGATGCCATTTCATAATCCCACGGAACAAGCAGCTGAGAACAGCCTCCCCGGGGGGCCACCTCATTTCAATACTTTATGAGACTCCAGCCTAAGAGACACCCCCATGACCCAGCCCAGTAAGAATACTCCTCACAGCCCACACACCGCTGCTTCCCTGGAACACTCACGGACTGCGCTGGTGCCTCTCCTCTCCTCCCTCCCCACCCTCTCCTCCGCACCCTCTCCCTTCCCACAAGACCTGTGCTCCGGACTCCACCCTGACCCCGTCTCCGAGCTCCCTTCCCTGCAACTCCCCCACTCGGCCACTGCGGCCCCCACAGACTCCCCCGGGACCTCCCCCCCCTGACCTAAACCCTTCCTCGCTTCTCTCCCCCCACAGGGACGCCCTGGACACCCCCGACTCCACCGCGAAGTTTCCGCAACGGGTCTACGACGCCAGCGGGAACCGTGGGCCCCAGTCGGACCAGTGGGAACGCATCCCCCTAGGCTGACGACTGAAGACTCCACAAAAGGGCACCATTCCCCCCAAACGAAAGTGAACGACCTCCCTGAAGACTCCATAGCTTCATAACTAAAGGTAAGAGCCCCCATTTACATGTAAGATTTTTTCAGAGTCCAACACACTTTCATCCTCAGAGAGCTATGTCACCCAACTTAGACTAAGAACCCGTTCTAAGAACACCAATGGGCACCTCCTGCGACATGACACATCTGTCTTCATGTGCACACTGTGCGCCCTCACAGACGGGGCCGGCGGAAAGCATCTACTCAGTGGGCTCCAACCAAACACAGACCACAGCTGACAGAAAACCTCAGAACACAGAACGGAAAAATCACAGAAAGTAAATGGCACGATGCTTCTCTCCCCTCACAGCCTTCTCATCCTAATCCATGGCACGTTTTTTATTACAAAAGTAACCTAACTTTGCCACTGAAGGATTCCCTGTTTCTACATTCAAAGCTCACTGAGGGGAGAAATTCTATTTCTTCCATCACAACGACCATGAGACATGAAATAAATTTTCTTTCACAGAAAATGCACGAGCAGGCTCTTCTCTAAACACTTCTTTCTAACATTCCGAGCAGCCGCTACCCATTGCAGAAAGTCTGCCTTAAGAAACCCTCAGCTCCGTCTCCAATCCCTATTCCCTCTCCTTCATTCTTACTTACCTGAAACCACCTTCACCTCCCTTTACTCCACTCTCTCTCCTCCCGGCACCCACGACAATGAGTCTCCAAGGCAAAGGAGACCCATGGTAAGCGGCTTCGCCTCCACTTTGACCTCTTCAAAACCCACCATGTACCCACAAGAATACACTCATTTCAGAAGCTGATCAACAACTGCTGGTTGACACAGTCACAGCAAAAGGAGAGGCGCAATGATACTTCCTCCTTTAACTTCTTGAATTAATTTGGCCTTTTATTCCCCCCCCTCTTTTTCTCTGGGATGTGTGTGTGCTATCATTTATGGCACAGGGAGAATAGCACCGTACTTTCCCTGCAGATTTGCAGTAATTTCTCTGGAAGTGAGACAGAGGGTGTAAATTCCACAGAAAAGCCTATAAGCACCTTTTCCTAGGCCCATAGACCTAGGAGGCTGGCTATGATATCCCCCCAAAAGGGGCTAGATATATGGAATAACTCCCTTCTAAAATCCTATTAGAAAAATCTAGATTATGACTTATGAATAGGTAGAATTCAGACACTAAACACAAAAGCACCTTTCAGCCTAAACCCAATCCATTACTTAACCCCCAGTCCATTACTCATTATAAAAATAGAAAAAATTTCCTCTCACATAGCTTCTTACATACCTAGCCTTCAGATATGGAATGTTCTGGGAGTAATAGTTGGAATTACTAATAGATGAAAAATAGCAGACAAACATAGCTTTTACTAGACAATAGGTAGCTAAGTAAAATAGAGTCAACAGAGTCTTTTTAGAAGTTTGTGCCAATATTGTTGTTGCTGCTGCTCAAGTTATTGTATAACTGTACTTAATGACTTACCACCTGATCCACAGCTTAAAAAAATATACTAACCCTTTCCTGGAATTTTTACTCATATTAAAGCAAAAATGACTGTTTATCAATATATTCTGCATACCATGTAATTATAACAGTGTATAAAAATAAAGCTATACTAGCCATTGGCAGAGATGCCTGGCAGTGAATGCTAAAGAATTTGGCTCTCTCACTCGTTTCTCGCCAGCTGACACTGTCTGTTCCTGTGGGGACTCCTGGATCCACCCTGGGGCAGGACCCCAGCACACTCAGAGGAAAGCTATGGGACAGTCAGGTGAGCTGTGACCCAATGACCCCTTCACTTATCCATGACCCTAACCTTCTCCCTTCCTTAATACTAATACACCTCAGCCCCCTGCTCGAATGGCCTCAGCTTCCCCATGGGCTACTTTGTTCCCCTCCCTCTACCAGGAACCCAAATCACTAGACACAGCAATAACCGACTTCTCTGGATTTTAGAAAGCTTCCACCGTGCTAGGTCACTGCAACCCTACGTCCGAGCCCTCTCAGGACAGATTTGCACGTCACTTCACTGCTCCTCTGTCAGACCTCCCATCGCGGGGCTCCTCTTCTCCTCAGAGCCTCAGGGACCCAGTCTGGGGGACACCCTTCCTTCCCTCTGTGTTCAGTCATAGAAAGGATGAACGCTGACTCCATCTCCCTTGGATTCACACTACTAAACCTCTCCCTCACAAACTCAACAGCACTGCCACACTCCGCACACCCGGGACACACGGGAAATGACAGGTAATCTGAATAACATTTCCTGACACCACAGGCGGACAGTTTTGTTTTTTTTTTCCCACGGATGCAACCAAGTTGTTCACTGGCCATGGAGTGTCTGCAGAGGCCACCCGACGCTGCTTGGCGGACCACACCCACCCATAAAGACTCGCTAAAGTCGGTGGGCCCTGCTTTCCCACGGACTCTTCCACTGCCCTAGCAATGGACCCTTTCAGTTCACTTTCAACTGTGGACCAACCTCCGGGCTGCAGGGTGACCCTGTGATCTCTGACCCCCCCTCCTTCAATAAGTGAGACAAAACCCCCTCTGTTTCGTCTTCACTTTTCTGCGCTGATGCCTGTCTATCCTATTTAACAATAGCACGCCTTTGAAATGTAAGGGTAATTTTTTCCTGCAGTCCTCAGAGCAAGCAGATCAGCAGAGCAGAAGCCAACCACCCATATCGTTGTTATTATCACGATCACTGTTAACTATCTTATTCCTGCCCACGTAACGGAAATTTCAGTATATACATTTTTACTTTTAATCAGTCCCAGAGATTTCCCCAGTTTGCATTCTCCTTCTTGGCCTCCCTAATCTATCACCAATCAATTTCATGTAACCCCCACGTCTTCAACTTCGATTCTGATGTACAAAACACTGGGCAAAACGCCATTTTCCAGATCATTTTTTCAATCGCTGAGACTTTGATTACCAGCAATTGTCAACAGTTTGGCTAAAATAAACTCATAAATATTCTACAGGTCTGGACGTTGCTTAAGTTGACAAGGGAGACCTGGGGGGGGAGGCTCTCTCCCCTTACTAAACATCTCCAGGGAGATGCCACCCCTCCAAGGAACGAGAGCCACTCTACAGAGGGAGGGCCCCCTTACTGGGAAGGTCACCAAATCCAAGGAGGGAGACCCTCCTCAGGGATTTGTACCCTCTCTGGGGAGGGAGCTCCTAAGGCGAGGCTGCTGCTCCTTTCCAGGGACTGACCCAACCACAAGGAAGTCTACGTCCGGCTCCGTGGAACCCCATGCCATCCCTGCCCCACGCTGTTCAGGTGCCTCACTAGCCCAGCCCCGCGCCACCCCGAACAGCGCCATCCACCCTGCCCCGCGCAGCTCCGCCCCAGCCGCCCCACTTCTCGCAGTCTCCGCCCCTCGCAGTCCACGCCCTTCGCCGTCCCAGCCCCGACCCACCCGCGTCCTCCAGCACTACACCTTCACTGCCCCGTCCCCAACCCGCGCAGCAGTCCACGACCCAAGCCGTCCGACCATCCTCCGCCACGCCCTGTCCCTGTCCCACCCACCACTGTCCCCGCCCCTCGCAGCCACGCCCCACACCGTCCCACGCGGTGTTCCCCACTCCGCTTGTACCCCCCAGCCCCACGCTGTAAGCCCCGCCCCAGGCCTTCTGCGCCTCAGGCCATCTGCGCGCCTTGCCGCCCCACCCTCCGCTCCCTCGTAGTCCCCGCCCCCAACCGTCACTGCACCACACCATCCCCACGCCTCGCCCCACGCCGACCCCACCCCGTGTTGTCCCCGCCTCTCCCCGTTTCCGCCCCATGCCATGCCTAAAACAGAAGCGTGCAATGAAATTCAAAGTGAAAAAAGGGGAAAAGACACATCGGTGATGCAGAAGTAGGTTGATAGTTTTTTGGTTACATGCACCCAGATTGCAGCAGAGGAAAAAACTTTCTGGTGACTTTTACCTAGCTGTCATTTTCAAGGTACACACGAGGTGACAGCAAAAACCTACTTGTGGGATTTTTTCCTAGAGAGGTCCACTGTGATGTTGATCCAAATATGTGTAAAACAGAGCAGCACATGCCCTGGCTGGACAGCTCGGTTGGTTGGAGCATCGTGCTGAGATGCAGAGGTGGCTGGTTCAATCCTTGGCTGGAGCACATACAGGAACAGATTGATGCTTCTGTCTCACCCTCTCCCCTTCCCCTATCTGGATTCATTGAAAAAGAAAAAAAGGAAAATAATAAAAATTAGACAATGGGAGTGCCCACAGCATTAAATGAGAATCCAGACCTGGTAATAATTCCTATTTTAAGACCCTCACATGCCTCACACCTTATCTATTGCTTCCATTTGCCGAATGAGATAGGGACAATTGTTATCTCCATTTCACAGATATTTGAACTAAACACTGATTCTAACATAGTTCAAAGTCCAGAACCAATGATTCAAGATCAGCCAGAAGAGTGCGCACTCACAGTATCCTGGACAAATCGAGCAATCCAAGTACTCCTTGTAGCCTTGTGTTGAATATTGTACTTTTTAAAAGTTTTTATATTTTTAAGAAAACCTGCACATAAACTGATGGTCCAGTGTTGGGCAGATAAAATATATTATGCTCACTTTGTTAAAGATGGCGCTGCTGACGTGGAAGGCCGTTGCCCAGGTGATGGTGTTGGTTGCCCGTCTTGCTTGGGATGGGCATGATTATATTGACGTGTGTTGGGGGCGGGCTGTGGGCAGGCAAGATCTTTGTAGCCTGGGGCTTGGTGTTGGGACTATGCCTTTCCCACCCTTTTTGATATGGGATAGTACACTCTCATGAGGAATCCCATTATGACTCAGATAAGTGACTTTGTATCAGACTTCCTTGTTTGTATATTGGATTAAATTTTTTGGTTTCTACACTATAAACTGTGGCAGACCAGGAGCTTGTCCCTCTCAGTTCCTGAGATTAGCATTAGAGAAGAGAGCAGATAAAGGCCACGTGGAGGAGAGGAGAAGCAGCCAAAATGGCAAATGCTGAAGGAGAAGCCATTTAGTGCAGAGTTTGTGCAGAAAGGAGATGGGGAACAGAGGTGAATAACACTAGTGAGCTAGAAAACTTTGATTCTAGGAAATTCGAATAAGTCAGTAGCTTTGTGAGCACTGAATGAGTGGGTTTTGGGGCCCACTGTGTGTATTACTTGCCCACCGGGTGCAAGCTAGGATTAAAGCTAATGGTTAACCAGTTTTGGCTCTGTTGCTACATTACCGACTGTCTGAATCAAATGAACCTGCATGGGCCAGGCGGCTGTGATGGTGGCCGCAGCCACTGGCTTTACATCCAGCTTGCCATGTTCTCACTCAAGGTGGTGGACAGGAAATGAAATAGGGTAGGTGGAGAGGGAGGAGGTGGCCTGGCCCTTCCCAGATGGTAACCAACAACAGATCTCTTTAAGAGTGCCCTCCCCACTTCTACCACCCTCCCTGTCTGATGGCATTGTAAAATCTGTTCTTTGTTGGATGGGATAGAAAGTCTGCCTCCAGGTGTCACCTCACTCCTCACCCCAGGACTCCAGACATCAGACATGTGGATCCAGGGAACAAACCTCTCAGGGTCTTTCTCCTATCACTTATAAAAGTTCTGCTTTCTGGAGCTTGGAACACACATCTAGGCTCTGGGCTTTGTTCTGCTGCCTGGAAGCCTGTGAGGTTAGACCTCACCATGCTCAATAAACTGGGACCACAGTGTGCTTCTGAATCTGCTTTGCATCTATAGGAAGGCCTCACAAAAAGTGGCCCCATGGAATAGTTCATATAATTTGGGACATGAGGCATGTACCTCAGGAATAGTCTGGGTACCCTTTTGGGTCCTCACAAGCTGCCTGTGGCTGTTCCCCACTCTCTCGCCTCATCCCCTTTACTTACCTAGAATCTCCTGGACCACATTGCTCACTTCACATTTGGATTCTGACATGTGAACAGAAATACAGCCCATATCTACTAAGAGAGACCCCATCCAAAGTGTACGAAACAGCTGGGAGGAAAGCTATTCTGCTACAGACTGGATTTCCTCATCTTCCCCTCTTGTTCCACCCCATGCACTCACCAGGTCCACATGGGGGGGGGGACTGGAGGACAATAACTACCTGCTTGTAGAGGCTACATGAGGAAACCGAGCTTCCTCAGAGCCCTACACCTTTTCCTTGCTCCCAGTCTCACCTGGCCATTGAGGAAGTTGATGGGGAGGTTCCACATTCAACCAAACAGAAGAGATGGTCATTCTAGAACTGACTCATTCAACGTGTCCTGACTATAAACCTCAGAATGTGAACATATCCCCCATAACATTACACACTGAGAAATGAAGAACAACACAGAAAACACTGTGACCCTACGTATTCATCAATGGATAATATTCTAGATTACTCCTCAATACTCAGAGGTTAACTCACTGCACTAATGGGGTGTGGTTTCTACATTCCCAGGACAATCATTCAGGTTCCAGAATGATCTTTCAACATGTGTTTCTCACCTAGGTCGAATGGTGGCCCCAGGGACAACCGCAATGTATGCAGACACTTTGGATTGTCATGAGCCTTTTTAAAATTTTAATTATTAATGTTAGAGAGAGGAAGAGGGGGAGACAGTCAGACAGATAGTCAGAAACATCAATCTGTTTCTGTATGTGCCCTGACCCAGGATCAAACCTATGACATTAGTGTATGCATGTGATGCTCTAACCTACTGAACTCTCTGGTGAGAGCAAGCTGTTATCTTTTTTTTTTTTAATTTTTTTTAAATTTTTTATTTATTTATTCATTTTAGAGAGGAGAGGGAGAGACAGAGAGAGAAAAAAAGAGAAAGAGACAGAGAGAGAGAAGGGGGGAGGAGCTGGAAGCATCAACTCCCATATGTGCCTTGACCAGGCAAGCCCAGGGTTTTGAACCGGCGACCTCAGCATTTCCAGGTCGACGCTTTATCCACTGTGCCACTACAGGTCAGGCGCAAGCTGTTATCTTTTCTAGGGGAAAAAAGTACCAGAGAAAACCTGAGGTAATTAAAAAATAAAAAATAATCTGTCTGCTGTGGTGACAACACCAGAAGTCTTTTCTTTGCTCTTGACAGTCAGGGGCATAAACACTATTTCTAATAGTTTAGCACAAAGTGACCCCTTTTCTAACATGCAGTTTTTCTTGTGCTGTGGCAGCAGTCCAGACTGAGAATCCACCTAAGCTCTGGACATCAGTATTTACCTGAGCCTGGGTCACCACCTACAAGCTAGGTTCCTTTGGTCACAGAACACCTCCCAGGGTCTTTGTTTCATCACTTGTAAATTTTCTCAGTTTTATAGCTGAGAACACGCATTGCTGAAGGATCGAGACTTAGGTCTCAGCTCTGCCTTCCGAGAAGCTGAGATACGGGACCTCACCATGATCAATCAAAACTGGGACCAAGGGCATTGCACTAACAAATCCAGTGCTTGTCACAACTTATAATTATTTCATTTATGATATTTTTCATTCCCTCTGTCTACTCCATGACAGCATAGTATTCATAAAGACAGAAAGTGAGTCTGTCTTATTCACTACAGACAACCAGTGTCGAGCACAGTGCCTGGCACATAATAGAAATACAGTAACTGTTTATTGAATGAGTGAATAAATACTCATTTGTATACATATACAGATATACACAAATGACAGACACATATGAACACAGAGAGATATGCTCATGTGCAATGAAAATCTATGCACACAGATGTATACACACCCAATATACCTGGGTACATATACATAGAGAAATACAATAGGTACACAGAGAATATGGGATGTAAATGTCATAATACTAACAGTAAATATCTCTGTATGGAAAATTTGTTCTTTTATTTTCCTCATAATTTTTCTAGCATTTCTGCAATAAGAATACATTTTTTATAATAAAAAAGTTGTTAAAATTCAATATACTTGTCAAATCAAGGTACATCATATTTTACAATATATTAAGAAGATTTAAATAAAAGAAGGTCAAAAGACAGAAGTAAAAATAGTAGAATGGAAAGTCATTGAGTGCAGGGACATGAGTTCCTAGCACAGTGCCTGGTATATGATGGGCGCTTTCAAAGGCTTTATGAAAGCATGGCTGGAAGGAAAGAAGGAAAACAAGATGAAAAGACGGGTGATAGAGAAATCCAGGAAGAAAAAGAAGAGAGGAAGAAAAAAAGAGAAAAACAAATCATAACTAGAGAGAAAAAATGGAGGAGGACTAAGGGAGATTCATCACAATTATACACATTCACAATATTTGAGATCCCAAGTTGACAATAAAAGTTCTCTGCATTTGCCTGACCTGTGGTGGTGCAGTGGATAAAGCCTTGACTTGGAATGCTGAGGTTGCCAGTTTGAAACCCTGGGCTTGCCTGGTCAAGGCACATATGGGAGTTGATGCTTCCTGCTCCTCCCCACCTTCTCTCTCTTTCTTTTTCTTCTCTAAAATGAATTAAAAAAAGTTCTCCATATTTACCAAGCATTCAGAAAATATTTTTAGAGCATCAAAAAATAAATGGAACTTACTGGCTTTACAATGTTGAATTTCTTGGACTCCTGAACTTCTGGATTTCATAAACGTGATCAAGGGAGGACTCAAAAAAAATGTGCCTCTCTTTATCCACCTGTAAGTCAACCTGCAGAATGGTAGCAAATGTCACATATTGGCACTGTCAGTCACACAATCAGTGCTTATGGAATGAACAGAATGCTGGAACTAGAGGGAATTCAGGCACCAAGGAGTGACCTGCTCCCTTTATTTTACAAATAGGGAACACAAAGCCAAATGATAAGCCACTAATGCAAGACTTGCGGTTTCTGGTCCTACAAGTAAGAAGCTTGGCAGTTATCATACCCATTCTCACAGGAGAAAAATGCTAAACAAGGTGAAAATAAACTATTCCTTCTGGATCCAACAACTAGTTAAAGTCAGAGGGAAAACCACTGTCTCAAAAATTGTATAGAAATTTGAATATGGGGAATAAGAACGTATCAGAGCAGAAGGCTGTACCTGCAGCCAATATCAGACTATTTCAGAACTGTCCTGTGGGTCCAACATAATAGCACATGTGGACGCTGGGCTTGCACCCACCCAAAAACCCATCCAATGTACCCCTTTGGTTAGAACAATTCCTCCTGAAAGACAATTGGGAAACAACTAAACAGCTTCTGCACAACAAGCTAGAGAGAGAGAGAGAAAGAAAGTGAGAAAGAGAGAGAGAGAGAGCATATAGAGAAGGCTGAGGAACCATGAGAGCTCTGCAGGAGGTGAAGAAACAGCTCAGGACTGAAGAAACCAGTGAGTACCACTGTTTACACCTCCCAGGCATGTGGATAGAAGACTGTAGCTCCATCCAGGCTCTATGGCCAACTGCAGGGCCCTGCAGCACATCCTGAGCCGCCTTCCTGGAGCTAAATACAACAGAATCATGAGGGCAGCGTAGCTGGTGTAAAGAGAGCTCCTCTTCCCGGATATCTACCCAGCAGGTAGGTATGGCAGGGTGACACTTCACCCACTGAGCTGCATGTGAATGTGGGGCCCCCCACCTAGAGAGATTGCAGAGCTAGCAAAACACTCTGGTACCAGCTGCAGTACAATTCGACCCAGAGAAAGTGCAGAGATAGTGGGTCACTACTGGCATTACCCCTCCTGGAAAACGGGGAGCTGGCAAATGCACTATGGTCTGCACACTGGACTCCCTGATCAGAGAAAGTGCAGAGAATGGAGGGCGCTACTGCTCGCACTGGTCGGGCTGCTCTACCCAAGGAAAGCACAAAGCTAGCAAACCCCTGCAGCCCAGTGTGGAGTGAGGGGGGTGTTAATCCAAATTCGAAGGGACCCGAAATATGGAAGACAGGAGCAAGGTCCGTCGTTTACACATTAAAGCTTTATTGTCTAGCTTGGCCAAGCGGCGGGAACTCCGACAGAAATCTGACGGAGAGCGCGCTGGCCCTTTGTTCTACTTAGTTTTTATAGTTTTGTAAGTGGGAAGTACAGAAGCAAAAATTACAATTAGGAGCCCCTTACCGCTATTGGTTATAGTCATATGTCCTTTAACATGATAGGACCACGTTCAATTTGCAAACCATACATCATTTTGGAGAAAACAAAATTTACAAGTCAACACAATGGTAGAAAGATATCTCTTTACATATTAAAAGGCCTTCCTATATTTTCTAGTGTTCATCTGCCATCTCTCTGTCCAGAGTCAGAGGTATTAACCACATGCATTTACATAAGAGAGATAGTTTCCGTGGGGACAAATGCCCGCAAATGGCTCATAGTTATAAGAAAAGGTTTATTTTGGCTTTTCCCTTCCTGCACCTGGCTAGCCATTCACTCCTTTCCCCACAGGTGTGGTGGAATGTCAGGGAATCTATGCTTCCTTCCCTTTTCATTTACAATACAATGGCAAGAGCCATCCTAGTTATGCTAATCACACAGCACAGAGACTATTCTCACAATTTCTTTTAACCCAAATTAATAAAATGTTCTCCAAGCCTCCTAAAATATTAATATTAATTCTATAGCCTTTGGTACTTTACAACACCTGCGGGTGAAATGGCTCAGTGGCTCCTCAGGGGCAATGCTGTGCATGTGCACAGGGCTGCCAAGCCCCGAGAAGGTGAAGAATGAACACATTAAGGCTGTGTGTGCACCCAGGCTACCCCACCAGGACAAAGGGTGGATCTAGTGGGGAGTAAGACACAAGAAAACAATCAGGTAACCCAGCGCAGACCCTGATCTGACAACAGATAATTAAAACAGGATACGCAGAGCACACACCACGCAGCCCGTTTTACACCAGGCAGCCCTGCCCAGATTAAAAGGCAAGGAGGCTCAGACGCCTCTGACTGCCCATTCAATACCCACTTCTTCAGGCCAGGTGACAAGACAGGCACTGCATGCACCTATCCCCAATGACAACCGACATGGGGAAACTATTCAACACACAATGTAACAAAGACAACTTTTTCAAGACTCGGCGAGATGACTGTTCCATTCAACTCAAAGGAACAAAAACAGACAAACAAAATGTGGAGACAGAAGAATATACCCCAAAGGAAGGAACAAGAAAAAACTCTGGAGAAATATCCTAATGAAATGGAGATGGGTAATCAAACAGATAAAGAATTCAAAGCAAACAGTCATAACAATGTTCAAAAACTTGAGAGTTGAATAAAGGAACTCAAGAGAACAAGAAAATGTAATAATTTCATCCGGCTTGAGCGCAGATTCACTGGCTTGAGCGCGGGATCATAGACATGACCCCATGGTCGCTGGCTGAGCCCAAAGGTCACTGGCTTAAAGCCCAAATTGCTGGCTTGAGCAAGGGGGTCACTGACATAACTGGAGTCCCCAGTCTGACCCTTGCGTTCCTGGGGATGGCCCCACATGCGCACACCATGGGCCAAGCAGTCAGCCTCAGCGCCCTCTCCTGTGCAGCCTCGCCGGGGCTGGGCGTGCCCGGTGGTCGGAGCATGGCGCGCACGGGAGCCTGCGCAGCGGTGCGGAGGGAGCGGCAGGGAGAGTGTGGGCGGAGCCGCAGGTGAGCGCAGGGCGGCCAGAACCCAGCGGGGCGAGAGGCGGTTCCTTCCGTCAGCTACGCGGGGTCACGTGGCCGCGTCTCCCCCAAGGTCCCCGAGCCTTCAGGGACGTCCACGCCTACTTTTCCCAGGACAGGTGGCCGCCATGCATGACTGGGAGAAAGCGCGCTGCCCCAACGTGTAGAGGAACCTGGACGTGCTGCTGCGCAAAGGTGACAGCGCGCGGGCGGGAATCGTGGGCGGCGTGAGGGCCGGCCTAAGTGTCGGGCTGCTCCTACTAGTGCTTCGGTTTAGGGACCACGATTTTGTTTCTCCCCAGGGCTCAGCGCCCATCGGCCGGCTTTTATGGTTCACGGCCGGCAGGCCACCAGACCCCCGGCGGAGGACACTGAGGACTCGCATGAAGAATGGACTCAGAGGCAGCGAGGTGAGGGGCCGCAGGCCGGACGCTGCCCATTTGAAACCGACCCAGGGTCAGGTCCCCTGCGTATCAACAATAACAAGGGACAGAGCAAATAAGCCAGATGCAAACAGTGCATTGTGCAGTATGGGGCGATTTGCTACACTGCTTCCATGTGTAATTGATTACACGTACTTATAGATGTGTTAATGAGCAGGAACGGTATAAAAGTATAAAAGCATGTAAGAAATAACTCATTCAGAACAGTTCTCATCACAAGAGGAGGAGGAAGGTCTGGCCGGTGAGCAGTGCTCCAGGACAGGGCTGCCTGGCTGCACCAGCCACATTGCAGACCGGAAAGGATTATTCATGGTGATTAAGGCAGCTGGGGTTGTGGGCCAGGATAGGGACCATTGTATCAGGCCTTGTGTCAGCCATCTCTTCAGTGTGTCTGGTTTTATGAGGGTGTGGTCAGTAAGGTCCTTCTGCGTTCATGGTCTAGCATTGAAACACAGCTGAAGTCCAGATGTGATCTCTAACTTGACCCAAATGGTTTCTGTGGTCCAAAGACTCTGATGATTAAGGAAGGGCAAGGACGGTTAAATGTGTAAAGGTGAAAGGATAAGAAGGAAAGGAGGCAAGGTGGTCACTGTACCATTAGACTGGACAAGGCCACTCTGGAACAAAAAGACAGAAAGGAGCCCTGGCCAAGTTGCTGAATTTGTTAGAGAGTCATCCCCATACAGCAAGGTTCTGGGTTTGATGTCCACTCAGGGCCTATATAAGAATCCACAACTGAAGCCTGACCAGGTGGTAGCACAGAGGATAGAGCATCAAACTGGGATGTAAGGACCCAGGTTCCAAACTTCAAGGTTGTGGCTTGAAAATGGGTTCACCAGCTTCAGTGTGGGGTCACTGGCTGCAGCATGGGGTCGTAGATGTGACCCCATGGTCACTAGCTTGAAGCCCAAGGTTGCTGGCTTGAGCAAGGGGTCACTGACTGAGCTAGAGTCCCCTGGTCAAGGCACATATGAGAAAGCAATCAATGAACAACTAAGATGCAGCTATAAGTTGATGCTTCTCATTCCTCTCCCTTCCTTCCTGTCTATCTCTCAATCTAAAAAAGAAAAAGAAAAAGAAAGGATAATCAACCACTAAATGCATAAATGAGTAGAACAACAAATCAATGTTTCTCTTTCACTTCTCTCCTCTCTCTCTCTCTCTCTCTAAAATCAGTAAAAAAATTTAATTTTTTGATTCTAGAGAAAGGAGTGAGAGAGAAAGAAAGAACAGGGAGGCAGACAGGAGCAGGAAGCATCAACTTCTAGTAGTTACTTCTTGTATATGTCCTGATCAGGCAAGCCTGGGGTTACAAACTAGTGACCTCAGTGTTCCAGGTCATGGCTTTATCCACTGTGCCTCCACAGGTCAGGCAAAATTTTTTTAATTTAAAAAAAAGAAAGGAAAAGAGAAAGTTTTATGTTAAAGAAATGGGGATTTTCTGTCCAGTTTGGTTGACCTTTACTATTATTATTATTATTATTATTCATTTTAGAGAGCAGGGGGAGAGAGAGAGAGAGAGAGAGAGAGAGAGAAGGGGGAGGAGCAGGAAGCATCAACTCCCCTATGTGCCTTGACCAGGCAAGCCAGGGTTTTGAACCGGCGACATCAGTGTTTCCAGGTTCACACTTTATCCACTGCGCCACCACAGGTCAGGCTGACCTTTATTATATTTTTGACATGAACAGCCAATTTTTTTCTTTTTCTTTTTTATTTTAGTGAGAGGTAGAGAGGGAGGGACAGACAGGGACAAACTGGCTAAAAGGGAGAGATGAGAAGCATCAATTCTTTATTGCAGCTCCTTAGTTGTTCATTGATTTCTTTCTCATATATGCCTTGACCAGGGGCTACAGCACAGTGAGTGACCCCTTGCTGAAGCCAGCGACCTTGGACATGAGCCACCAACCATGGGGTCATGCCTATGACTGCACGCTCAAGTCAGTGACCCTGTGCTCAAGCTGGTAAGCCTGCACTAAAGCCAGATTAGCCCGCACTAAAGCCGGCAGCCTCAGGGTTTCAAACCTGGGTCCTCAGCATCATAGTCCATCCTGAAGAAGCAAGACCCTCTGGACAACACTCTGGATAAAAATTCGATAGGAGAAAATCATTGGTAGATTTCAGTTCCTCTGAGTCCTCTAAAGGCTAATAAGTATGGCCTAGGTATGTGGAGTGGACTTTGGATAGGCCTGTATTTAAGCTCTACTAAACTGAGAGTGAATTTACCATTGGAGCTTTGGGAAAATCTTACAAATTCTCTGTGCTCTTGAACTCTAATGTGTAAGGTGAAGATACAGGCATGTATTCTATGACAGTGTTCAATTTACTTATTTGTGTATGTATTTTTTATTTTTATTTTTATTTATTTTATTTTTTTCATTTTTCTGAAGCTGGAAACAGGGAGAGACAGTCAGACAGACTCCCGCATGCGCCCGACCGGGATCCACCCGGCACGCCCACCAGGGGCGACGCTCTGCCCACCAGGGGGCGATGCTCTGCCCATCCTGGGCGTTGCCATGTTGCGACCAGAGCCACTCTAGCGCCTGGGGCAGAGGCCACAGAGCCATCCCCAGCGCCCCGGGCCATCTTTGCTCCAATGGAGCCTTGGCTGCGGGAGGGGAAGAGAGAGACAGAGAGGAAAGCGCGGCGGAGGGGTGGAGAAGCAAATGGGCGCTTCTCCTGTGTGCCCTGGCCAGGAATCGAACCCGGGTCCTCCGCACGCTAGGCCGACGCTCTACCGCTGAGCCAACCGGCCAGGGCTTGTGTATGTATTTTTTAGATAAGAGGAGGGGACATAGTGAGGCTGACTCCCATATGCACCGTTACCAGGATCTACCCAGCAACCCCAATTCTCAAGTACTGAGCTGGTTTTTATACCTCAGGGTGATGTGCTTTGGTTAACCGAGCCATTCTCAGTGCCCAGGTCCAATGCTGGACCAATTGAGCCACTGGCTACAGAAAAAGAAGAGAGAGAGAAGAGGGAGAGGGAGGGGTAAAGAAGGAGATGGTCGCTTCTCCTATGTACCCTGACCAGAATCACACCCGGGACATACACTGGGTCAACGCTCTATCCACTGAGCCACTGTCTAGGGCTTAAATTCAGTGTAAAATAACTGACAGATATACGTTGTCCAATAAATACATCTCTGATAACAGCAACCATATGTTGTGGGTGTTGTATACCAGGCCTTTCCTAAATGCCTTACATATACTGTGCCCTTAATGAATATTTTATGAATAACTAGAATTTGGGAATTTAAACCTCACAATGGGAAGATCTAGAAACAAAAATGGAATTGGCCATCTGTAGTCAGTGTAGAGGCTTACTATTACAGAGGCTCTCTGAGCCAATAGTTGACAAAAGAAAATACCAGAGTATGTAAAACGACAGGTGATAATTTGATGGAAGGAAATTGTGTGTTTTCTGACAAAATAGGGACTAACACTCCTAACTCCACCAAACTCTCTTCTCCAACTTAGAACTCAGGAGAAAGGAGACTGAAGTAAAGATGTATAGCCTATGAGAAAGAAAAGGCCATGTGTACCAAGAGGTCAGCAGGCCCCAGGATGATAACTACCTCTGTAAGTGACCCTCAGCAAAGCATGTTATGTCTTCATACAATAATTTCATCTGGTCATTTGGCCCTTAGAGCATTCCATTCCCCTATGGACCTGCACTACAGAATTGGGTTCAATGATGTGAGTTCCTGGGCTCTTTCTGAAGCTCTATATGTCCAGAAACATGCACTACACCTTCCCTAATCCCTGTTGCTCTCACCCCCAGATTGTGAGAAGTGTCAGAACTTCTTCATTGACAGTTGTGACGTGCATGGGCCCCCTACATTTGTAAAAGACAGTGCAGTGGATAAGGGGCATCCGAACCATGCAGCCCTCACTCTGCCCCTGGGTTGAGAATCAGACCATCGGGCATCCCTGAAGCTGGTCTTGGAGTGTGGAATGAGGCATCTGCTCTGCCAGTGGGTCTGCACTTTGGCCCTTATAAGGGCCAGATCACAGAAGATGAAGAGGCAGGCAACAACAGATACTCCTGGCAGGTGAGAAGTATTTACCTCTTCCCCTGTCTTGTGGCTTCCCACATCCCTCCCATGGCTTGGTGGGACCTGCCCTTCTACATGCTAGGACATGGATGGAGACAATATGGTTAGCTCTGGGTACTGAGTCGACTTTGCAGACCATAGAGCTCCTGTTGAGGATCACAGGTTAAGTGGGAGCAAAGTGGTACAGACACAAAGGAATGCCTCCTCCCAGCCCTGAGTGGACAGGTCAACTCAGATGTGATGAGTAAGAAAGTATCATGTGGTCACGAGTGGCAATGCATGCAAGCTGAAAGAGTTTTGTTGATAGTAGGGTAAAATAATTTCTCTATTACTTCCTCAACTGAAAAAAAACTTTATTTTTTCTTCCTGAAATGCAGATCACCAAAGGGAGAAACTGCTATATGTATGTGAATGGGAAGATGAATCCTGGGCCAACTGGATGAGGTAAGGCCAAGAAGTTTCTGGGAGTCACGAGAACACTCATCCCTCTCAGGCCCATACATCTTTCCTTCTCATCATGCCTCCCTCAGTGGTCTCCCTCAATCCTCTGTTCCTCTTTTTTCTCCATTTGGTGCTCTTTCAAAGCAAGAGGTATTTAGAGAAAAAAGGGGGATAAAAATATAGCATATGTCCTCAAAATATAAATCTCTATGCTAGACAAAATTTAGGCACTGGAAAAAAACTTTGAGGGTCTGAATTACACTTTAATTGATCTAATGAACATTATTTAAGCCCTTCCTATATTCCAGTTTAGATGAAGTATTCATTACTTAAGCAGGTCATATAACCCATCTTCTTATGGAGGAGTAATTGCAGACACAGTGAAACAATTGATATTACAAATATTTAACTATAATTTTTTTTGAGAAGTTCACAGTGCCAGCATACTTAAACCAAGGATAGCCTAAACCAGTGGTCAGCAAACTGCAGCTCATGAGCCACATGCAGCTCTTTGGTCCCTTGAATGTGGCTCTTCCACAAAATACCATGTGCAGGCACTACCTCGATAAGGAATGTACCTACCTATATAGTATAAGTTTAAAAAATTTTGGCTCTCAAAAGAAATTTCAATCATTGTAGTGTTAATATTTGGCTCTGTTGAATAATGAGATTGCCAACCACTGGCCTAAACCTGTGAGGGCAGCAAATTATCCCAGCCTCCCTTCTAACTAGAACTGAGTTCTGAAGCCTGCAGAGCAATGATCATGGGACACTTGCCTGAGAGGATCTTTTATGAGGGGTTACAAAATGTGAATAAGCTATTATTGTTCTTTAAGATTTTGCTAAGACAAAGAGACCTCCAAGTCCTGGCAGGTTGGCTCAGTGGTAGAGCATCAGCCTGGCCTGTGGAAGTCCAGAGTTTGATTCCCAGCCAGGGCACACAGAAGCGCCCATCTGCTCCACTCTTCCCCCTCTCCTCTATCTCTGTCTCTTCTCTTCCCTCCCCAGCCAAAGCTCCATTGGAGCAAAGTTGGCCCCAGGCTCTGAGGATGGCTCCATGGCCTCCACCTCAGGCACTAGAATGGCTTTGGTTACAGCAGAAGCAGTGCCCCAGATGGGCAGATCATCGCCCCCTGGTGGGCATGCTGGGTGGATCCTGGTAAGGCGCATGCAGGGAGTCTGTCTATCTCCCGCTTCTCACTTCTGGGGGTGGGGGAGACCTCCAGGTTTTTATGGGAACCTGGTTGAAGCTACCTAAATAAAATGTGAGGAGAATGGAGAAAGGCCTCTCAAGAAAAGATGGACTTGGTCTGAGTATTGAATGATGTGAACTAATCTAGACACAGAGTCCAACATCAAGTAGCAAGTTCTGTGATATAAACAGGACCTGAGTTAGTTTAGAGAAGCTAGAGGTCACTGTGTTTAATGGCCAATCAGGGTTAAGGTTACATCTGCAATTGGCTTTGGAAAATGGTATTAGGCAGGATGAGCACCAGTAAGCAGGACATGGACATTGGAAGTCATATGACATTCTGATATGCTCAGACATTGAGAGAAGGTTCTCTGGGAGCACTGTGGGAGTGGTCGACATCAGAGCCCGAGTGTCAGGTGCAGAGCTGGACATGGATCTGAGAGGTAGTAAGAACTCATCGCCTGTGGGTTTCTTTTCTTTCATCTGCCTCAATCCCAGGTATGTGAACTGTGCCTGGGATGATGAAGAGCAGAACCTGGTGGCCTTTCAGTATCATGGGCAGATTTTCTACTGAACCTGCCGGGTCATCAGGCCAGACTGTGAGCTGCTAGTCTGGCACAGTGATGAGTATGGCCAGAAGCTGGGCATCAAGTGCAGCAGCAAGTGGAAGAGAGAGCTCACAGCAGCTGGAGGTGGGCACAACTGTTCTTCAAAATGGAAAGAAAAGAGAGAACTCACCTTAGAAATTTTCATGGTACACTCTAAAGTCAGTAAGATTTCAAATCAGATGCTTCAGAAATGAAGAATTTCATTTCATATGCCTTTGATTCTTAGGAAAAATCTTTATATTTTTTACTTTTGATTTAATTTTTTTATGTGAGAGGAGTGGAGATAGACAGATTCCTTCATGTGCCCCAACCAGTATCCACCCAGCAACCCCAGTATGAAGTCCATGCTCAGACTAGCCGAGCTATCCTCAGTGCCGAGGTCAACACTTGAACCAACTGAGTTATCGGGCTGATGCTCAAACCAATTGAGGCACTGGCTCTGGCAGGAAAAGAGAGAGAGAGGGAGAGGGAGAGAGGGAGGGGAAGAGAAACAGATAGTCACTTCTCATTTGTGCCCTGACCGAGGATTGAACCTGGAACTTCCACATGCCAGGTCAACACTCTGTCCACTGAGAAACTGTCCAGGGCCTGTTTTCTGAGGGCCACTCCTGTTTAGCATATAGGGTAAGAGCAGAGGTCGGATAGATGCCCAGCAGCCTGGAAATGCAGTGCTGTGATCCAAGCTGAAGACACTGGTGACCTTCCTGAGTGAGGTGGGACAATGGTGCTATTTTTAGCTACAGGGAGACTTATTCTCTTATTTGCTTTGTTAATTTTTGTAAAATACACTTCAGTGGGAATCCTCTCAGAGATTACTTCATCTCCAAGTGAGAGAGGATGGTGGATTAGCTAGAGAGGAATAGGAGTCAGGCATGTAAGAAGTATGGTTGGGGGCCCTGGCTGATTAGCTCAGTCAGTTACAGCATCACCCTGTAATATCAAGGTTGAGCCTGGTTCAGGGCACATATGAAAAATGACCAATGACTGCATGTTTAGGTAGAAAATTAATAAATGCCTTTATCTATCTCTCTCTCTCCTTCTTTTTCTTCTCTACTTCTTCTTCCTCCTCCTCTCTGTCTCTCTAAAATCAATCAATTTTTAAAAAGTATGGTTGGGGAAATATTTTGAAACAGGACTTCCCATTGTATATGAAATGGGCTGACACTAAATGAAATCAAGTATGAATATTTGGTGTGAGGCTTGAGGAAGGACATATTTTCAGTTTATCATCTATGGGAAACTATGAGGGAAGCAATTCCTAATTGGGGCCAGTGGTCTTTCTAAACAACTGTGTTAATAGCTACGTGTATATAAGAAAGGTCAGCATTGTTCCACCCATACAAGGGGTGAAACAGCCCCTGATGCTACTTGACAGTCCCTCATCTGGTAATACATACAAAGGACCCTTGATATGGGCTTTCTGGATTTCTAAAGAAGATACAGTATGTAAAAATTAAAAGATAAAACAGACTAAAGAAAAAAAAAACAGACTATAAAGAAACAGTTTGTGGAAGACAGAGATTATACTGTCAAACCCGTAAGAACAACTAATGGGAGACGTCTTAACATCAGACAAAACATATGACCCATGCAGCCTTATCAACCTCTACCCTGACCAAAATTTACTCTTTCAGCAGAACCAAAGCCACAGATACACCCGTGTCCTTCCTGCTCTCTGGTCTTCTCCAGTCAGAAATTCCTCACTCAACACATGGGATGCAGTCACCCCCCTCAGATTCTCCCAGGAACATCTACAAGAAAACAGCTCCAATCAGAGGATTCCTGCCCAGAGGATCCAAGTCAGCAGCAGCAACATACTGATACACACAACTGGGATGACAAAGCTGAAGGTCAAGAGGTCAAAGAAAAGTCCAGCCTTTTGCTTAAAAGGACCAGGCAGAGGAAGATTTCAAGGGCCTTTTTCAAACCTTGTAAAGGACACATGGGAAGCTCTAGTGAGCAAGAGAGAATGATACAGGAAGTGCCCAGCACAGGCCAGGAAGTAAATTCAGTGGACACAGGCAAAGTATCTATGGGAGTAGGAATGTCAAGAATTGTAGCTGTCAAGTATAGAGAGTGTGGGCAAGACTTTGAAGATAAGTCACATATTCTCAGACAACACAGGACACACTCAGAGGAGAAGCCCTATGTTTGCAGGGAGTGTGAGCGAGGCTTTGCAGAGAAGTCAGATCTCCTCAAACACCAGAGGACACACTCAGGGGAGAAACCCTATGTTTGCAGGGAGTGTGAGCGAGGCTTTGCACAGAAGTCACATCTTCTCATACACCAGAGGACACACTCAGGGGAGAAACCCTATGTTTGCGGGGTGTGTGAGCGTTGCTTCGAACGGAAGTCACATCTCCTCAGACACCAAAGGACACACTCAGGTGAGAAACCCTATGTTTGCGGGGTGTGTGAGCGTGGCTTTGCACAGAAGTCATATCTCTTTAGACACCAGAGGACACACTCAGGGGAGAAACCCTATGTTTGCAGGGAGTGTGAACGAGGCTTTACACGGAAGTCAGATCTCCTCAGACACCAGAGGACACACACAGGGGAGAAACCCTATGTTTGCAGGGAGTGTGAGCGAGGCTTTGCAGAGAAGTCACATCTTCTCATACACCAGAGGACACACTCAGGGGAGAAACCCTATGTTTGTGGGGTGTGTGAGCGTTGCTTCGAACGGAAGTCACATCTCCTCAGACACCAAAGGACACACTCAGGTGAGAAACCCTATGTTTGCGGGGTGTGTGAGCGTGGCTTTGCACAGAAGTCATATCTCTTTAGACACCAGAGGACACACTCAGAAGGAGAAACCCTATGTTTGCAAAGGAGTGTGAACGAGGCGTTTACACGGAAGTCAGATCTCTCAGACACCAGAGGGACCACACACAGGGGAGAACCCTAATGTTTGGCGGAGTGTGCAAGTGTGGCTTTTTGCAGGAAGTCAGATCTCTTCAAACACCAGAGGACACATTTCAGGGGAGAAAACCCTATGGTTGCAGGGTGCTGGCAAGCGTGGCCTTTGCACGGAAGTCACAATCTCCTCAGGACACCAGAGGACCACACACAGGGGAGAACGACCCTACTGTATTGCTCAGGGTGTGCAAGCATGGCTTTGCACGGAAGTCACATCTCCTCATACACCAGAGGACACACACAGGGGAGAAACCCTATGTTTGCAGGGAGTGTGAACGAGGCTTTACACGGAAGTCACATCTTCTCATACACCAAAGGACACACTCAGGTGAGAAACCCTATGTTTGTGAGGTGTGTGAGCATTGCTTTGCATGCAAGTCACATCTCCTCAGACACCAAAGGACACACTCAGGGGAGAAACCCTATGTTTGCAGGGAGTGTGAGCGAGGCTTTGCAGAGAAGTCACATCTTCTCATACACCAAAGGACACACTCAGGTGAGAAACCCTATGTTTGTGGGGTGTGTGAGCGTGGCTTTGCACAGAAGTCATATCTCTTTAGACACCAGAGGACACATTCAGGGGAAAAACCCTATGTTTGCAGGGAGTGTGAACGAGGCTTTACACGGAAGTCAGGTCTCCTCAGACACCAGAGGACACACACAGGGGAGAAACCCTATGTTTGCAGAGTGTGCAAGCGTGGCTTTGCATGGAAGTCAGATCTCTTCAAACACCAAAGGACACATTCAGGGGAGAAACCCTATGTTTGCAGGGTGTGCAAGCGTGGCTTTGCATGGAAGTCACATCTCCTCATACACCAGAGGACACACACAGGGGAGAAACCCTATGTTTGCAGGGAGTATGAGCGAGGCTTTCTATGGAAGTCAGATCTCCTCAGACACCAGAGGACACACACAGGGGAGAAGCCCTATGTTTGCAGGGTGTGTGAGCGTGGCTTTGCATGGAAGTCATATCTCATCGTACACCAGAGGACACACTCAGGGGAGAAACCCTATGTTTGCAGGGAGTGTGAGCGAGGCTTTGCACAGAAGTCACAACTCTTCAGACACCAGAGAACACACTCAAGGGAGAAGCCCTATGTTTGCAGGGAGTGTGACCAAGGCTTTGCACGGAAGTCTCATCTCACACACCTGAAGACACACTCAGGGCAGAAGCCCTATGTGTGTAGGGAGTGTGAGCAAGGCTTTGCAAGGAAATTCTAGCTCAGACACCAGAGAATACACTCAGGGTTGAAGCCTTATGTTTGCAGGGAGTGCAAGCAAGGCTTAACATAGAAGGTAAATCTTATACACTAGAGGACACACTCAGGTGAGAAGCCCTATGTTTGCAGGGTGTGTGAGTGTGTCTCTACACTGAAGGCACATTTCCTCAGTCACCAGAGAACACATTCAGGGGAGAAGCCTTATGTTTGCATAGAGGGTAGTAAGTTATTAGCATAAAATTGCATCTCCACAGCCATAGCTATTACATGGGTCATATCCCAGCTCTGAGGGGACTTCAGAAGGAGTTTACTGACCCCTTCCCTCGCAAGAGTAATTTGTACAGATGTAACTGGTTAAACAAATTCTTTGCTTTCACAATAAGAGATGAGCTATACAAACGGTTCCTTAAGTGCTATGGGAATGTCAACACCAATCCTCCATGGTCTCTTGGCCTCCTGTTCTAATAAATCTTATCACCATAACACTATGAAGACCGCCTGACCTGTGGTGCGCAGTGGATAAAGCTTTGACCTGGAACGCTGAGGTCGCTGGTTCAAAACCCTGGGCTTGCCTGGTCAAGGCACATATGGGAGTTGATGGTTTCTGCTCCTCCCTTCTCTCTCTCTCCTCTCTAAAATGAATAAAGTTTAAAAAAAAAACTCTGAAGACCACATACCTCATTACCCCCTGTCACTGAAGCCAGATAGTTCCAAGAGAGCCACAGAGAACTCACACTCATGCACAGAAACTCAACCCTTGGAAATGTGAAAGTCTGGAGTCAATCTACTTTGCTTACTGCCCAGGGGGAGGGATTTGAGACAGACTCACCAGGAAAGGAATTTCCTTGATTCCCAGGAAGTGGAGCCTTTTTTTCTAGTAGGCTCACAACCCTCCTTCCTGGGCTTCTCTTGGCTCCTGTCATATTTCCTCTGACCTCTGTGTCTCAGTGGTGCAAACCAGGGAAGAACATGTATGTGTGCATGTCTGTGTACCTGGCTCAGTCTGGGCATCTGGTCTCCCTCACCTCACTGGCCTCTACAGGATGAGAATCTCATGGTGCATACTACATGGACTCTGGATCATTCAATAGTTGCTTTGAATCTCAGCTCTGCCCTCACCAGCTGTGCAACCTAAGGCAAGATTCTCAACTTCCATTTTTCTTTATTTTATTCTATAAAATGAGAGTGGTTCCTGACAAGCAGTGGAGCAGTGAATAAAGCACTAAACTGGGACACAGGACCCAGATTCAAAACCCCAAGCTTGCCAGCTTGATTGAGCATGAGGTTGCAGGCTTCATTGTGGAATCATAGACATGACCCCATGATTGCTGGTTTGAGCCCAAGGTTGCTGGATTGAATTCCTGGTCAAGGCACATATGAGAGCAATCAATGAACAACTAAGGAGCCCAAATAAAGAATTGATGCTTCTCATCTTTCTCCCTTCCTGTCTTTCCCTATCTGTCCCTCTTTCAGTCTCATGAAAAAAAAAAGAAAGAAAGAAAAAATTGTTTCTCTCCACTATATAAAAATGCCCTCTTGATGTTCCGCTTATCTGTCATACCTTATCCATACTGGACTATTGCCCCTGAGACAGGAATTTCAAGAAGCTGACAAGGCGCCCCAAGGAGGGGCTCCTGACATACCAGGACCTTTTTTTTTTTTTTTTTGGTATTTTTCTGAAGCTGGAAACAGGGAGAGACAGTCAGACAGACTTCCGCATGCGCCCGACCAGGATCCACCCGGCACGACCACCAGGGGCGACCCTCTGCACACCAGAAAGCGATGCTTTGCCCTTTTGGGGCATCACTCTGCCATGACCAGAGCCACTCTAGTGCCTGGGGCAGGGGCCAAGGAGCCATCCCCAGCGCCCGGGCCATCCCTGCTCCACTGGAGCCTTGGCTGTGGGAGAAGAATGGAGAGACAGAGAGGAAGGAGGGGAGGGGGTTGCAGAAGCAAATGGGCGCCTCTCCTATGTGCCCTGGCTTAGAATTGAACCCGGGTCCCCTCCACGCCGGGGCGACACTCTACCACTGAGCCAACCAGCCAGGGCCCATACCAGGACTTTTGATTCAACACCCACATGCTCAAAGCTCCCCAAGGAGGAGCATTCCAGACATACCAGAACTTTTGCCTTAGTATCCCCTCAGGCTCTCCTAAAAACTATATATCTCACCCCTAGTTTGTAGCTGGTGCTCTTCTCCCTGGAGAAGTGCCCAGCAGGGTTCCTTTCTTCCGTTCAATAAAGCCTGTTACTCTGGTCTTCCGGACTCCCATGGATTCCACCATTTGGTGCCTGAACCCGGGACAGGGTACTAACTGCCTGGACGACCCCTCTTTGCCGTCCAAACTTAAACCAGGGAAGCAATGGGCAGCGGCAGCTTGTCCCAGGCTTACTCCCTGATTCTATTTGGACGTGTAATTGTAAGGTCGATTGGCCGGTAGTCTAGCCCTGTTCTGAACCCCTGCTGGATCAGAAAGGTAAAAATGTTCTCCCTTCCCTTTTCCCGGTTGGCCTCCAAATTTCTCTCCAAAACACCCCTTCCTGGATGGACGGTTTTGACTTCGGACCCCATATCTACGGGTGGTCTGCCTCTACTCCTTTATGGACTTATACGAAAATCTAGGCGCGCCTAGCCAGGCCTCTCTACTACGTCCGGGGATCTTGGCCTTGGGGTGACGAACTCCTATCTGAGTCTCTCTTTCTACGGAGATTTTTTCCTCTCAGAAATGTGACTGAAGGCAGGGACCCCCCTTCTCTCACCAGTCTCCTCAACTGTGGGCTTCTCTTAGTCCAAACCGTCCAGCCAGGCTCCCCTCGGAACATGGGCCCCTCCCAATCTCAGGCCTCAGAGACTCTTCCTCTACTCCTTCAGGACTCACCCTACTCTCTGAGTTTCACAGTTTGGGAGGTTTCTACTCCAAGCAGCTAGTTTCTACAGACTTCCTTAAAAGTCTAAGAATCTTGCCAGGTTGCTTTCTAATACCATTACAATATCCTGAGAGATCTTGACAATTTCTGCCACCCGACGGGGAGGGCATCAGAGATTCCTTACGTGTGCAGGCCTTTCTTCCCCCTTCTCTCCAGTCTTTAATTTCTGTACTGCTTGTTCTACACACAGGCTGGTTTTGGCCAAAGAAACCTCACCTAAAACTTCTGCTCCTAATATTATCTTCTCTGCGGACTCCCAAATCTCTCCTTCTCCTGCCTGACCCCCGAGTGCACCCCTCTCTTGGGACCCCTCTCTAATTCCTCTACAAATCTCTTTTGCTCTAGTCTCTTCCCTCCTAGAGCCCCCTCCCTTCTCCACTGTGTTCTTCATTCCCACCCCCTACTTAGAAACTGTGGCTCTGGCTGAGGTGCCTGTCTCTCTTCTTTGGCCCCTCCCCACTGGCTTTGCTGTATTTTACCCATTTCCCTCTCCCCACCAGCTTCTGCTACAGCTGTGCCCTTCTTCCCCTCGTCCTGCAGATTCTGACCCTCCTTTTCCATCCAGCTGCTCACACTGTCCATCCGTCTGCCTTCTCTCTTCCTCCCCTCTATGCTGGCAACTCCCTGCCATCTCAAAAAACTTAAAAAAGCAGAATTGTATATTAAGCTATGTAAGTAATCCGTCTTTTCTCTTTGTTTTTCAGAAAATATCTCTAGTATAATTTTAATTGAAACAAGTAAAGCATGCTCATTTAAATTCCTTAATTCATAACTTTTATGTAAAGTCTTTGTTTATTGTGTAACTGTGTCTGTTTCTAAGGCTTTAAACCAATAATTACCTGCCTCTAAACCAGGCTCACTCATCTCCAAAGACTCTCCCTGCAATAGCCCCAACCTTGCTGTCCAAAAACCTTCAGGGAATTATCGCCTCCTACAAGACTTAAGCCTAATCAGTGAGGCAATAGTTCCCCTCCATTCAGTAGTCCCTAATCTCTACAAGTTATTGTCACACATTTCCTCAAACACCACTCACTTCAGGATTGTAGACCTCAAGAATGTCTTCTTTACCATTCCTCTACCCCCTGACTCTTTACTTTCTGTTTACCTTTACTTGGACTGTCTTACCCTAGGGGATAAAAAACAACCCACACCTGTTTGGGCAGGCACTAGCTCAGGATGTAGCATCATGCAATCTCAAACTAGTACTCTCTTACAATATGTAGTACTCTCCTACTCCTCTGCAGCCCCTCCCTGCCTGCTTCAAGGAAACACACATCCACCCTTCTTAACTTCCTCACTGTGAAGGGAAATCGTATCTTCTCTGCTAAGGCTCAACTTCACTCTAAGTCTGTAGTCTATCTGGGCATTGCCTTAACCCCCACCACCTGAAGTCTCACCCTAAATCTATCTCAGAACCTCCACAATCTTCAACCACCTACCACCGCAAATCAAATATTCTCTGTCCTTGGCCTAATAGGCTTTTTTAGACACTGGATTCCCAAGTTTGCTCTCTTAGTCAAGCCCCTCAGTGAGATCTTCTGAGCATGGCTTTTAAGGTCTATAATAACCAAGGAAGTACCAGAAAAGGAAAATATGGCCCTAAAGAAGTCAGGAAATACCAGCTTTTGGCATATGCTCTTAAAGGCTTCAGAAGCCCTAAAGGGCTTCATAGGATATCATCAGGGCCCTCCTCCAGAGTGGAAAGAAAGGTCATTGAACTGAAGCCTGCCAGGCTTCCTAGCCCCACCTATAGACACGTCTTTCTGTGGAAAAGGGGATACGAGAAGGTAAGCTGCTCCCTTGCTCCATGGAAGGAGGGTTTGGTCTCTTCTGGCCCTGCTCCAGCTATCTGTGATCTGACCTTGCCCAGCATGCTGGGAATTGCCACTGAAGGCCCAAGGACATCATTCAGGAACCTAAAGTATTTCTTCTAAATAGCAGGTAAACTAATCTCATTTCTTGTAAACACAAAGGCCATCTACACTGCCTTACTTGAATATTTGAGTTTTATTTATCCTCCAAAGATCTCTACTGTGGGTATTGACAGTTTGATTTTGTTGCTATATTTAATGTATAGTATATCCTTTATACCTCTTGTCTCAATGCCCCATTCCTATGGTGGGCTGGGACCTGCTGCTAATTCCTGCTAGAAGCAGTGATCAATAGGACCTAAACTCTAATGCAAAATATAGAACTGTAATCACCCTTTCCCTAAGTACTTGCAGGATTTATAGTTTATAGCAAACTGTTCAAAGACTGTCCAAGAGGCGCTTCCAGCAGTACATCACCCAAGGACTGACTTTCACGTGGACAGGTCCACACACCGTGGTCCTGACAACTCCCACTGCTGCTAAGGGTGACTCTTTCATCCACCCTGACCATCTAGAGCTCAGAAACAGAGAAACAAAATTGACCCCTTGTCTCTGTTCATGTCTCAACCTGCCTCACCAAATCAGGGGTTTTCTACTCATATGGGATCAACACCTATATATGTCTCCTTACTAATCGAACAGAAACCTGTACCCTAATCTATCTCACCCCAAATATAAACCTAATCCTACCCCATGAGCCTTTTTTAATTCCTAGTACATTAGTCATGAATCTAAGAACCATGCAAGCTGTAGAGGTAATCCCTCTTCTTGTTGCTTTAAAAATCTCTACAAAAATAGATCTGGGGGCAGGGGGACTAGCCACATACCTGTCTTATTCCTATTCTCTCTCTCTCTCTCTCTCTCTCTCTCTCTTTCTAGCCCAGCGAATTTGTATATATGGAATTGTAAGGACCAAGGAAAGTTCAAATTGTTAGATTCAGGAAAGTGTGCTGGGATTGCCAGAGTGTAGAAGCAGAGACAGGGAGGTAAGGATAGGGACCCTGTAAGGCTGAGAACAAAGGAAGACAAACGTTTGCATTCCATTGGTCACAGACCCTTATCAGAAGTTTATGTTTGAAATTCGCCAATGAGCTAGACCCAGCCCCTGTTGCTATGCTGTGTATGACCCCCTTAGTGAATAGGTAACTACCACATCTGCTTCTGTTAATGCTTGCTTACTTAGGATATATAAAGACCTAGCTGTAAGCGCCAGGGGCGATTCCCGTTTGTAGCTGCTTGTGGGTACGTTGTTTCCGGACACCTGGGAATTCACCCCTGCACAGGTTAAACTGGCCAATAAAGAAACATCTATACTCCTGAAAGTCTCCGACATCTGTTCTCAAACCCAGTGCATGCTACATCCTGGGGGCTTGTCCAGGATCTCCCTCGGTGGAGTTTTTGGGTCGGAGACCGGAGGAACAGCTCGGGCTGAGTAAGTATTTACTGAGGATCCTCATTTGGTGTGGCTCTTAGGCTCTGGAGCGTATAAACCTGAGGTAGTAGGTGGGATGCCACTGGTAACTTCCCAGGGCTTTCAGAAGCGGGACGCCACTTTCTGAAAGGATTTGTTAACTCTAGGATTTAATTCTAGGAGTGACTGGTCACATTAGGAATTTTTGCGCCGTGCTGCACTGCGTTTTGTCTGAGCTCGAATGACTGAGTTGAGTGTGATACAATTTGCTACTCTTATTGGATTGACTCTTGGTGCTGGGGTTTTGATGATTGTTCTGTTAATTCTTGAAGGTTTAGAAGCAGACAGAGCAGGATACAGGAGAATGGGACAAGAGTCTGTGCACGGTTCTCCACTCGAGTGCCTGTTAAACAACTTTTCTGACTTCCAGAAAAGGGCCCAAGGGTATGGGGGGCCACCTCCACATCAAGAAACCCTCCGGACCTTAATCCAGTTAGAATGGCCCACCTTCAATGTAGGGTGGCCCACTGAGGGCACTTTTGATCTCCCTATTGTGTTTGCTGTTCAGGCCATTATCTACCAGGTGCCCCTTCCAGACCAATTTTTGTATATAGATGTGTGGATTGATATCGCCACTAAAAAGCCAGGTTATATCAGGAAATACATAAAGGATAGCAAGAGAGAGAAGGGCAGTGTGCCTTAATGCAGATAATCAGAAGGTGGGGCAGGGTGACAAGAAAGAAAAGGGAGAAGCTAGCCCCCCCCCCCCCCCCCCCGGCACGGCCCAGCGTGCCATCATCTAGACTTTACCCTGTTTTTTCCGAGCCTCTAGAGGACCACCTAGACCCGGTGAATTTCCTTCCACCCTATTGGCGGCAGGCAGAACCTGATTCTTCCCGGCAAGATGTGAACGGGCTTTCGAGTCCACCTCACACCCGAGGAGGTGCGCTTTATGGGGCGGGGGAAGCAGCCGCCATCTCGCCTCCTTTGGCGGGAGCAGCCGCCATTTTCCCTTCTTCGGCAGGAGGCGTGGCCGTTCTTCTTTCAGCAGAAGGTGTGGTCGTTCCTCCTTCAGCAGGGGGTGTGGCTATTTTTTCTTCTTCAGCGGGAGCCGTGGCTATGCCTCCTTCGGCGGGAGGGGCAGCCATCTTGCTGCTCCAGGAGGCGCCACCGGCACCAGATGCAGGTCCCCATGCACCACCCCGTTTTATTTTATTTAATTAATTTATTTATTTTTTTTTTTTTTCTGAAGCTGGAAACGGTGAGAGACAGTCAGAAAGACTTCCGCATGCGCCCGACCGGGAGCCACCCGGCACACCCACCAGGGGGCGACGTTCTGTCCACCAGGGTTCAATGCTCTGCCCCTCCAGGGGGTCGCTATGTTGTGACCAGAGCCACTCTAGAGCCTGGGGCAGAGGGCAAGGAGCCATCCCCAGTGCCCAAGCCATCTTTGCTCCAATGGAGCCTTAGCTGTGGGAGGGGAAGAGAGAGACAGAGAGGAAGGAGAGGGGGAGGGATGGAGAAGCAGATGGGCACCTTTCCTGTGTGCCCTGGCTGGGAATTGAACCCGGGACTTCTGGATGGCAGGCCAATGCTCTAGCACTGAGCCAACCGGCCAGGGCCACCCCGTTTTATTTATTTGCCTTTTTCTTCCAGTGATTTATACAATTGGAAACATCAAAATCCTCCCTTTTCTGAGAAATTGCAGGGATTAATATCCTTGCTTGAGACCGTTTTTAGGACCCACCAGCCAACATGGGATGATTGTCAACAGGTCTTACAAACTCTTTTTACTAGAGAAGAAAGGAACAGGCTAATTAGAGAAGCATCAAAGGCTGTTTTAGAGGATGGGGGAACAGATGTGGAAGTCGAGAATGTCCTTCCTAAACAACCCCCAAATTGGGACCCAAATACTTCTGGGGGAAGGGAGGCACTCTTCCAGTACCGCCGGGCTCTGTTACGGGGCTTAAAGGCAGTAGCCAGGAGACGCACTAACTTCAGTTAGGTAAGTGAGGTTATCCAGGGAAGGGAAGAGTCCCCTGCTGCATTTTTAGAGCGGCTAATAGAGGCCTACCGGGTTTTTACCCCCATAGATCCAGAGGCTGAAGAAAATCGCAGGCTAGTGAATATAGCCTTTGTGACACAAGCTGCATCAGACATTAGGAAGAAGCTTCAGAAGTTAGAAGGATTTGAAAGGAAAAATAGAAGTGAGTTGCTAGAAATAGCTCAGAAGATATTCATAAATAGGGACGACCCAGACTTAGGGAGAGCGGCTGTCAAAATCCTCCTTGCCACTCATAAGTCTAAAGGGAAAGGAGAAGGGAAGCAGCAACAACGAGGCAAGGACAGAGGTCAACTGCGAAAGCGAATACACAGGGACCAGTGTGCATACTGCAAGGAAAAAGGGCACTGGAGGAGAGAGTGCCCAAAGTGAAGGGCCGACAGCCATAGGCCAAAGCAAGCCCGAGAGGTCATGCTCCAAACCTTAGACTGACGGCCAGGGCTCCATTTCCGTCAGCTCCCAGGAGCCCATGGTCACCTTAACAGTCGAAGGAAAGCCAATAGACTTCCTAGTTGACACAGAAGCCACCTACTCAGTTCTGAAGAAACCACAGGGCCAAATACAGAAAGAAACTACAAAGATAGTAGGGGTAACGGGAAAAGCAAAAGCTTACCCACGGGCCACTGCGAGAATTTCTAATTTGGGCCGAGGCACTATCACCCACTCATTTCTAGTTATTCCAGATTGTCCTTATCCTCTCATGGGCCGAGACCTCTTGCAGAAACTTCAAGCCATGGTCACCTTCAAGCAAGGAGATAGCAGTTCCCAAGAAGAAGGCAAAAAAGTCAGCCTAGAGGTAACGGTGCCCCTATCTGAAGAATACTTGATGGCAGCCCTCCAGGAAGGTAAGAACAAAGCCACCGGGGTCCGGGAAAAGGTGCCTGGGGTGTGGGCAGAAACCAACCCACCAGGCCTAGCTGCTCACCAGCCACCTGTCATAGTGCAGTTGCTGAGCACCGCTAGCCCAGTATGGGTAAGGAAATACCCCATCCCTGCACGGGCTAAGCAGGGCATAGCACAGCATTTGAAGTGCTTATTAATGGCAGGCATCCTTCCGGGAGTGTCAGTCTGCCTGGAACACGCCTTTGTTACCGGTTCAAAAACCTGGGACCCAGGACTTTCGCCTGGTACAAGACCTGTGGGAAGTCAATGTTCGGGTAGAGACTATACACCCCACAGTGCCAAACTCCTATACCCTATTGAGCTCATTGCCCCCTACGCATACATATTATTCAGTATTGGACTTGAAGGATGCTTTCTTCTGCATCCCACTAGCCCCCAGAAGCCAAGACATATTTGCTTTTGAATGGAATGATCCAGAAAATGGACTAGTGGGACAGTATACTTGGACCAGGCTTCCCCAAGGGTTCAAGAATTCTCCCACTATCTTTAATGAAGCTCTGAGCAAAGACTTGCAGGGGTTCCGAGCTGACCATCCATCAGTTGTACTGCTACAGTACGTGGATGACCTCCTCATCACTGTAGCCGAAGAAGAGCAATGCAGTACGGCCACCTTAGACCTACTCCAGGATCTCCAGCAGATGGGATATCGAGTCTCTGCCAAGAAGGCCCAGATTGTCACCCAAACTGTAAGTTACTTGGGGTATAACTTACAAGGGGGACAAAGGACATTATCCAGCCAAAGGATTCAGACTGTGTTGCAGATCCCAGAACCCACTAACAAAAGGCAAGTGCGGGAATTTCTGGGTGCAGTAGGATATTGCAGACTCTGAATATTAGGATTTGCAGAGTTGGCCAGGCCCCTCCACGAATTAACATGGGGCTAAGAAGAACAGTTTATTTGGACAGACAAGGAAAGGAAGGCTTTCCAGGCACTGAAGGAAGATCTAGTAGCTGCCCCGGCATTGGCGCTACCAGATATGGCCAAACCTTTCCAGTTGTACATTGCTGAAAATGGAGGGGTAGCCTTGGGAATCCTCAGCCAAGAGCTTGGGCCATAGAAGAGGCCTGTAGCATACCTATCCAGGAAGCTAGACCCCGTAGCGTCTGGCTGGCCAACCTGTTTATGGGCAAATGCTGCTACCTAAAACCTAGTTAAGGAGGCCAACAAGCTGACATTGGGTCAGGACATCCAGGTTATTGGAGAACACTATCTATAACAAGTGCTGAGTACCCCATCGGATAGGTGGCTCTCCAATGCACGACTGACACAGTAAAAAGCACAGTTTTTGAATCCCCCCGCCGTGCAGTCTTTGAAGACTGGCAAGTCCTTTAAAATCCTGCCACCTTTGCTCACAGTTGCCAGGATCCCATCAGTGGTCCATGACTGCAGACAGATATTGGACACTGTCACTGGGGCCAGACCGGACCTTCAGGATCAGGCCTATGAGAAGGCAGACCTCACGCTGTTCACTGATGGAAGCAGTTATGTCCGAGATGGACAAAGATATGCAGGAGCAGCCATAACTACTCAGGACAGTGTCTTATGGCAGAAAGCATTACAAAGGTACTTCTGCACAGCGAGCAGAGCTAATTGGACTTACACAGGTTCTCCAGATAGCTGAGGGCAAAGTGGCGAACATTTACACAGACAGCAGATACGACTTTGCCACTGCCCACATTCACAATGCCATTTCCAAAGAAAGAGGCTTGCTAACGGCAGGGGGAAAGAAAATTAAGAATAAGACTGAGATCTTAGCCCTGCTTGATGCCATTTGGCTTCCCTCTAAAGTAGCCATAATTCATTGCAAAGGACATCAAAAAGGGGACTCTCCAATTGTTCAAGGAAACCGTTTTGCTGACATCGCTGCCAGAGAAGCTGTGGAAGGAGGGACTGCAGACATTCTTCCGCTCTTGCCTCAACCCTTGCTGCCTCCAGACCCTAAGTATACTCCTGAAGAAGAGCAGGAAGGAAAGCAATTAGGGGGTAAAAGAAATAAGCAGGGGTGGATAGAACTTCCTGACACCAGACTCTACCTACCCCAAGGAATAATAGGAGAAATTGCAAACGGAAATCCATGCAAGTTCCCACTTAGGGCAAAATAAGATGAAACAACTAATTAAGAAGTACTATAGGGGACCTCAGATTAGGAATATAGTACAATCTATAGTTTCTAGATGTAAGGCTTGTGCTAAGGTCAATGCTATAAACAAGAAGCTTCCCTTTTTAGTTAGATATAGGGGAAAGTGCCCAGGAGAGTTATGGGAAATAGATTTCACAGAAATGACTCCAGGAAAGGCAGGATTTAAGTATCTACTTGTGCTAATAGACACTTTTACAGGATAAACAGAAGCCTTTCCCACTAAAGGTGAAACTGCTTCCATGGTTTGCAAGATCCTACTAAGAGAGATCATCCCTAGATATGGAATTCCCATAGCCGTAGGGTCTGATAATGGACCAGCCTTCATTTCTAAAATCTCTCAGGAGTTAGCTAAAAGGTTAGGAATTAACTGGAAATTACATTGCATTTACAGGCCTCAGAGTTCTGGGCAAGTAGAAAGAATGAGTAGGACCCTAAAAGAAACCTTAATCAAGTTAAAAAAGGAGACCAGCGAGAACTGGGTAGAGTTACTCCCCTTCACCTTGTTCCGGGTCAGAAGTACCCCATATGTCAACAAGTAGACTCCCTATGAGCTCATGTTTGGACAACCTACTCCATTAGTTCCCCAGCTCACTAGAGAGGAAATAGAGGTATCTAATCATAACTTCCTCAAGCCCCTACAGGCATTGCAGCAAATTCGGAGAGATAAGAGAGCTACAGGAGGAGAGGGCTGAAGCATCAGGAGACAACACCCAGAAGTTTTCACCACCGGACCCTGGACAGTGGGTTTGGATCCTTAACCACCGATGAGGGAACCTAGAGCCGCGGTGGCGAGGAACATTCCAGGTACTGCTCAGCACCCCCTCTGTGGTCAAGGTAGCTGAGAAACCTTACTGGATCCACCTTTTCCATGTGAAACCAGCTCAACCCCCTGAGGAGGAGTCTCGAACATGGCAAGTCAAGCAAACCCTGGAGAACCTCTAAAACTCACTTTCTCCTGTGTAAACTGCTCATTGTTTATTGTCTTTCTGTAAATGGGTTAGAATGAAAGGAATGGGTATTAATCAGAACAGCTGATGGAACAATGATAGCACAAAACAATACATGGGGCAAACAAGTAACTTTCAGAGTAGATTTTTCAAAGTTCTTTGATGATGAGTTCTGTGACTCTCCTGCAGCACACAGGTCTATAGGATTAGGACCTAGAAAACCTCTGGGCTCGCCAAGATGGAATCATGAGGTATGTAGGCCCTCTCACAATAATAGAGCATTGTGGTATACTCCACATTATGCGTGTCCTGAGCCTCTTCCAAGGTGGTGCCACAATTGTGGATCTACCACTGACTTTTATTGTAAGGCATGGGGTTGTGAAACACTTTCTAGTAAATGGAAGCCACCAAGACCTGACCCAGACATAGATCTCTTCCGTCTAGGAACTAAATTTGGAGGGAAAAGGCCTAATGATGCAGGGGATTACCAATGTTCTATAAGCAATTGTAACCCTACCATTGTCACCATCAAAAGGCCTCAAGACCTAAGTTGGAGTAAGGGAAAAACATGGGGAATAAGACTCTATACCAAGGGCACGGATCCAGTGTCGGGAGCCGATCAACAACTCCTGGCTGACAAGGTCACAGCAGAAGAAGATCCAAAACTGCTGATTGACAGTCACAGCAGAGAAGACTCAGGACCCCAGACACAGACCCTACATTTCTCCACCTAAACAATAGACCCCAAACAATAGTCAGACCCTAGGCCTCAGGCACCAAACCAAGCACTGTTCTGCAGACCCAAGTCAGACCCGAGAACCCAAGTGCCAGACACCAGAGACTGACACAAGAACTTGCACACCAGATATCTGGCATTACATATGTTGGTCAAATAAGTTTGTAAATATAATATATATATTTACTCACTTATAGTTTGCAATGGGTGTGGAAGACAGGCTGTAAGTTGACAAAGTCATTATAGCCTAAGGCTTAGTTTTAAGAATAAGCTTTTTCCTACACCCTTGACTGTTGCATGATGTGGGGTGGTGCACTCTTATGGGAAATCCCATTATGCCTCAGATAAGTGACTTTGTATCAGAGACTTCCTTGTTTGTATATGGGATTAAAGGTTTTGATTTCTACACTATAAAATGGCTTTCTATTTGGCGTAGTCTGTGGTAATGCAAACCTGCATGGGCCAGGTGGCTGTGATGGTGGCCATGGCTACTGGCTTTCCATTTGGCATAGTTGGCAGGATTTGATACAGATTGTTATGAGGCTACTAACACCTTTGAGCGGTAAAGTAGAGGACTGGCTGCTGTTACGGTTCCCCATGGCTGTCCTTCTGGGGGCCGTAGCCTGGCTGACTTTTATAGCCATGCATAAGAAAACCAAGAGCTCAGTAAAAGAGGATGCCTGGGACCCGCAAACCGAGCAGTGGAAGGAGCTGGAGCAAAGTGGGGGGAAAATGCTGGCCCTGGAGCTGGAGCAAGCACCGGAGAAGGCCAACCGGGGTCATGAAATTTGCTTGGAAATGGAACAGCTGTTGGAGAAAGAATCACAGGTTCATGAGTTGCAGATTGCCCTGGACATTGTGGAGAGCCAGCAGCATCAGGAGGCCCGGGGCTCAAGCCCAACAGCAGGAGCTGATGTTTTCAGTTCCTCTTTGGAAGATGATGAGAATCGGTCTGGACTTGTGGTCTGCAGTCTCCAGAAGGTAAGAGCTCAGCAGCAAGGAGTACCTACTAGGCCTCTGGTAGGTCTGTGATTTTGGGACATAGGAGTGGTTGCCATCATGCTCTCCAGAGAAAAGATGAAAATGCTGACTACCATTGTCACATGCTGCTCTTTGGGACAGTTTAAGACCTGCCAGAACAGCAGGGATGAGGGGGGTGGCTGAGGCCCCATGTGTGTGGACTGATTACTGGACTACCACCAGAGTGGGCACTGGCTTCTTTGTCGGATGGACTTACAGATTTTGGACAATGTGAAATACTTTGATAGGGGTGGGGGCGGCTTTGCTGGGGGTCCACTCCTGCCCCAGGAAGCTTTTCAAATGGCTAGAAAGGCCAAAGACATTTTATGCTTTTGGCAAAATACTCAGAGACTGGTAAAATGTACCTTTGTAATTGTCAAAATTATATAGTTTGTCATGTATTGTAATGTATGTAATATGCCTAATTTCCTCATGCAGGAATACCTGTGCTTTAGATTGTGAAGTGAGCAAAAGGGGTAAAATATTGGTCAATATAATATATATGTTTGTTTGCTTATATGATAGTTTGCATTGGATATGGGAGACAGGCTGTAAGCAGGCAGGGTCATTATAGCCTAAGGCTTAGTTTTAAGACTAAGCTTTTTCCTACACCCTTGACTGTTGCATGATGGGGGGTGATACAGTCTTTGAGGAATCCCATTATGCTTCAGATAAGTGACTTTGATTCAGAGACTTCCTTGTTTGTATATTGGATTAAAGGTTTTGATTCCTGCACTATAAAGTGGGACAGACCAGGACCTTGCTCTCTCTCAGCTCCTGAGATTAGCATTAGAGAGGAGAGCAGAGAAAGGCCACGTGGAGAAAAGAAGAAGCAGCCAAGATGGCAGAGTGCTGAAGGAGAAGACAGTTTGTGAAGAGTTTGTGCAGAGAGAAGGAAGGAGATGGGCAACAGAGGTGAATAAGGCTGCTGAGGTTAGAAACCTTTGATTCTAGGAAACTCAAATAAGTCAGTACCTTTGGGAGCCCTGAATAGAAAGGGAAGTGTTTTCCCACTGTGTGTATTTCTTGCCTGCCGGGTGCAAGCTAGAATTAAAGGCAATAGCCCACCAGTTCTTGGTTCCATTGTTTCATTACCGTCTCTCTGAATCTAATGCAAACCTGCACAGACCAGGCAGCTCTATTGGTGGCCATAGCTATTGGCTTTACAACATCTTATGGCAAGAGCAGTGTGTGGGCCCCACACTGGAAACCAGGACATGGAGACACACACAGAGGTACCCCACACAGATGACACACAGCTCAACACAGATTCAACCACAGATGCCACAGACTAAATCTTCATCTGTAATTGAGACCCCACAGCCAAACTCCAGACATGGAGCCAGACAACAAACCCAAGTTTCCACACAGAAGTTGCAGGATCTCAACCAGATCCTTACAATGTAAACAAAGCTGGAACTCAATACAGAAAACTCATTACTCTCTGAATCCAAGCAGCTACCTTCTCAGATGTGTTTTTATGCCAGTGTACATGAAGGAGCACTACATAATTCCACCAAACTCTACAAAAATTAACCGAAACAGCTAACAGTGAACAAAAATAACAGTAACCCCAGCTGGTAGATGTCCATATCTCAGCTGCAGCACTTCCCTGAAGTTAGTTTCTCATCCTTTATCTTCACATGTCCAGCTCATTGAAAGAATGAGGGATAAAAAAACAAACACATTTTTTTGTACCTTGTAAGTCCCAATAGCTGTGGTAATAATCAAATCAACTTAGTCAGATGAACAAGAGTTACTCAACATATAATACATGCTCAAGGTGAATTCATATTTATACAAGACAGTGAGATAACAGGGGGTTCTCTCACAGAAAGAAGGCTCTGCCTTGTGAAAGTAAGGGGTCATGCCCGTAAGCTCTGGGTCCAGTCATTGTGGAAGGGGTCCTGCCTGACACAGGGAGTCCTGTCACATGGGTTCTGTTCCCTGTGAGCATAGGAAACAGGCCCACCAGAGAGAAGGGGGTCCTGTCACATCAGGGCTGGAACCTGTGAGTGTGAGGAGAGGTCCCACCCTGAGAGAGTAAGGAGGACATCACATCATTTTTGATCCATGTGAGTGCAAAGAAAGATCTCTCCCTGAGAGCATAGGGCATCCCATCACACATGGGATGTTATTTGATGGTGTTATTTGACGGTGTGGAAGGGTCAAAACTGAGAGAGTAGAGGGTCTGTGTTTGACCCCATTGCCTCTGGACCCTGAGATGTAAGAAGGGGGTCCTAAAAAAGGAGTCATGGTTCAGCATGGCTGGGTTTTCTGACTGTGGTGAGGGGCCCCACCTAGGAAGGGGTCATGTGAGCTTTGGATTTTGTCTCGTAGAGAAGAATTTTACCAGAGTGGTGAACTTTCTCCCATGCACTTTAGTTTTACCATTATGGAGACACAGACATCCAGAGCTGGGGGTGATAGGAGGCGCCTTGGACATTCACTGTGTCCCTGCAACAAGACAAGGCCAGATGCTCGGTTAACGGGTGCTGTTCCCACGGTGCACATTAGATGGCAGCAGAGAAGATTGTTTGCTCTGTACCGAGTGTGTGCGTGGATCCACTCAGCGTGGAGAGTCCGGTCCCATTGGCTCTGCCTCCTCTGAGTGTGGCCAGGGGTCTTCCCTGAGGGGGTATGGAGCCCTGAGACATGAGATCTGACACTGTCATTGGGTGCAGGGGTCCCACCCGGGGCTAGGGGGTACTGTCAGGAGTCCTCCAACTGCAGCGACCAGTAAATGCTTACGTAAATGGAACAACAAATTTCTCTCTCTTATCAATATTTTTTTTAAAAAAGCTGAAGGCCTGGCTACTGGAATTGGCAGCGACTGATGCTGCTGGACCCTGCTGGCTCTTCCTCTCTGCGGGGAAAACGGGAGCTCAGACACATCACCGGGCAGCTCCACGGTTGTGGTTTTTATTCCATTTCCCTTCCTCAGGCTCTCTCTCTCTCTCTCTTTCTTTTTCTTTCTCTCTCTCTCTCTCTCTCCATGACCTTGTCGCACCCAGGCTTTCTGTTCTGAAAGCCTCAGTCCTCCCTTATTGCACCTTACTCTAATATAGGCACGCAACCCTCCTCTCCCTTACCCACCTCTTCATAGCGCCCCTCACAGCAGCCCCGTCCTCCTTCCAAACACAGGCCACAGCCCCTTCCCTTCTCACCCTGGGTTTCTCCAGCCCCAAAGTGATGCGGCTGCGCCTCGCTTCCACTTCCGCCTACACTATACCCCTCACCTGGCCCAGCCTGGGCCCTTCTCTCACCTCATACCAGAGCTGCACTGCTCCCCGCACTGTCTCACCTTTCCCCTCCCCACCTGGCAGCGTCCTAGTCCTTGTTTCTCTGGAGGTTATTTGTCTGAACATCACCACCCTCTCCCATCAACGTTCCACCCCTAGAACCTTGGCAGCCTGTACCCGGTCCAGCCTGACACCCCGGACAACTTCTGCCACATCTGCCCATGCAGATTCATCCACACTGGGCATTTGAATTCTGACACCGCTGGGCGGGAAAAGCAGAGGAGAGACAGGCAAAGGCTGGGGGAGGCTGTGATTTAAGAAGTGCTTCTGGAACTTGGCTGGCTGGGAGTGGCTTCAGGACCAGTGAGCCCTGACCTGAGCTGAGCAGCTGGGGCAGGGCTTCCTGGCAGTGGCGTGGCCAGACTCATGCTGGCTGAAGTGCACCCCTCACCCCAGACCCAAATACCTCTCACAGGCTGGCAAGAAGCCACATCCAGGTCTATTCTTGCCCTTGACCTCAGGGCACCCTCTGCCCAGCACAGACCTGCTGGAGCCAGGAAGAAAGAAGTGGCTCCAGGTCTCTCCTCATCTGTTTCTGGAGGCTCCACCTGCCCATGAAATGCTGGGCTGGAGTCTGGAGAAACAATTCTCCTCCAGGCCTCTCCTGGCCCCTTCCTACAGAAAACCTCTCCTGCCCATCATTCTGGCTAAAGCAGGGGTGGAAATTCAGCCCCAGACAACCCCTTTCACCACACAAGCTACTGCAGCTGAGATGCAGAATCCTGTTCATGGTCTTTCCTGGTCAGTGAACTGAAGACTCACTGTGCTCTTCACACCCTGGCCTGAGCAAAGAGGGAAAATTCACCAGCCAGTCTCCCCTTCCCATTTTCCCATGACCCCCTCAAAGAGATGCATGCAGAGAAGATAAATATTCATCTCTGGTCTCTCGTAATCCCTTAGCAGAAACATCTGCTCTGCCCTCACATACTGACCTCAAGCCTCCATGGAAAACTTGCCACAAGTTCAGCCACATTCTTCTCCAGACATTCCCTCTTCTCCTTTATGGTTGCTGGGAATTGGGATAGAAAGTCTGCCCCAGGTATCCCTCACCCCTCACCCCAGGACACCAGATGTCAGACATGTGGATCCAGAGAACAAATCTCTCAGGGTCTTTCTCCTATTGCTTATACAAGTCCTCCTACCTGGGTTCGATTCCCGGCCAGGGCACACAGGAGAAGCGCCCATTTGCTTCTCCACCCCTCTGCCGTGCGTTCCCCTCTGTCTCTCTTTTCCCCTCCCGCAGTCAAGGCTCCATTGGAGCAAAGATGGCCCGGGCGCTGGGGATGGCTCTGTGGCCTCTGCCTCAGGTGCTAGAGTGGCTCTGGTCGCAACATGGCGATGCCCAGGATGGGCAGAGCATCGCCCCCTGGTGGGCAGAGCATCGCCCCCTGGTGGGCGTGCCGGGTGGATCCCGGTCAAGAGCATGCGGGAGTCTGTCTGTCTCTCCCTGTTTCCAGCTTCAGAAAAATGAAAATAAATAAATAAATAAAAGTTCTCCTTTCTGGAGCTTGGAACACACATCTAGGCTCTGGGCTTTGTTCTGCTGCCTGGAAGCCTGTGAGGTTAGACCTCACCATGCTCAATAAACTGGGACCACAGTGTGCTTCTGAATGAATCTGCTTTGCATCTATAGGAAGGGCTCACAAAAAGTGGCCTCATGGGAATAGTTCATCTAATTTGAGACATGAGGCATGTACCTCAGGAATAGTCTGGGTACCCTTTTTGGGTCCTCACAAGCTGCCTGTAGCTGTTCCCCACTCTCTCTCACCTCATCCCCTTTACTTACCTAGAATCTCCTGGACCACATTGCTCACTTCACATTTGGATTCTGACATGTGAACAGAAATACAGCCCATATCTACTAAGAGAGACCCCATCCAAAGTGTACGAAACAGCTGGGAGAACAGCTATTCTGCTACAGACTGGATTTCCTCATCTTCCTCTATGTTCCACCCCGTGCACTCACCAGGTCCACAATGGGGGTGGGACTGGAGGACAATAACTACCTGCTCGTAGAGGCTACATGAGAAAACCGAGCTTCCTCAGAGCCCTACACCTTTTCCTTGCTCCCAGTCTCACCTGGCCATTGAGGAAGTTGATGGGGAGGTTCCACATTCAACCAAACAGAAGAGATTGTCATTCTAGAACTGACTCATTCAACGTGTCCTGACTATAAACCTCAGAATGTGAACATATCCCCCATAACATTACACACTGAGAAATAAAGAACAACACAGAAAACACTGTGACCCTATGTATTCATCAATGGATAATATTCTTTTTTTTTATATTTTATTTATTAATTTTTAGAGAGAGAGGAGAGAGAGAGAGAGAAGGGGAGGGAGGAGCAGGAAGCATCAACTCCCATATGTGCCTTGACCGGGCAAGCCCAAGGTTTCGAACCGGCAACCTCAGTGTTCCAGGTCGACGCTTTATCCCACTGCGCCACCACAGGTCAGGCAATGGATAATATTCTAGATTACTCCTCAATACTCAGAGGTTAACTCACTGCACTAATGGGGTGTGGTTTCTACATTCCCAGGACAATCATTCAGGTTCCAGGATGATCTTTCAACATGTGTTTCTCACCCAGGTCGAATGGTGGCCCCAGGGACAACCGCAATGTATGCAGACACTTTGGACTGTCATGAGCCTTTTTTAAATTTTAATTATTAATGTTAGAGAGAGGAAGAGGGGGAGACAGTCAGACAGATAGTCAGAAATATCAATCTGTTTCTGTATGTGCCCTGACCCAGGATCAAACCTATGACATTAGTGTATGCATGTGATGCTCTAACCTACTGAACTCTCTGGTGAGAGCAAGCCATTGCCTTTTTTTGGGGAAAAAAGTACCAGAGAAAACCTGAGGTAATTAAAAAATAAAAAATAATCTGTCTGCTGTAGTGACAACACCAGAAGTCATTTCTTTGCTTTTGACAGTCAGGGGCATAAACACTATTTCTAATAGTTTAGCACAAAGTGACCCCTTTTCTAACATGCACTTTTTCTTGTGCCGTGGCAGCAGTCCAGACTGAGAAACCACCTAAGCTCTGGGCATCCAGAATTTATCTGAGCCTGGGTCACCACTCACAAGCTAGGTTCCTTTGGTCACAGAACACCTCCCAGGGTCTTTGTTTCATCACTTGTAAATTTTCTCAGTTTTATAACTGAGAACATGCATTGATGAAGGATTGAGACTTAGGTCTCAGCTCTGCCTTCTGAGAAGCTGAGATATTGTACCGCACCATGATCAATCAAAACTGGGACCAAAGGCATTTCACTGCCAAATCCAGTGCTTATCACAACTTATAATTTTTTTATTATTCATTTTAGAGAGGAGAGGGAGAGACAGAGAGTAGAGACAGAGAGAGAGAATGGGGGAGGAGCAGGAAGCATCAACTCCCATATGTGCCTTGACCAGACAAGCCCAGGGCTTCAAACCGGCAACCTCAGCATTTCCAGGTCGACACTTTATCCACTGCGCCACCACAGGTCAGGCTAATTATTTTATTTATGTATATTTTTCATTCCCTCTGTCTACCCCATGACAGCGTAGTATTCATAAAGACAGAAAGTGAGTCTGTCTCATTCACTATAGGCAACCAGTGTCGAGCACAGTGCCTGGCACATAATAGAAGTACAATAAGTGTTTATTATATGAGGTGGAATATGTAATTACGTCCATTGTATATCATTACACAGATATACAACAAATGGACAGACACACAATGACACAGAGAGATATGCTCCATGTGCAATGAAAGTCTATGCACCCTGCTGTATACACACCCAATATACCTGGGTACATACAGATAGAGAATATAATAGGTACACAGAGAATATGGGAAGAAAATGTCATAATATTAACAGTAAATATCTCTGTATGGAAAATTTGTTGTTTTGTTTTCCTCATAATTTTCCTAGCATTTCTGCAATAAGAATATATTTTTTATAATAAAAAAGTTTTGCCTGACCTGTGGTAGCGCAGTGGATAAAGCATCGACCTGGAAATGCTGAGGTCGCTGGTTCGAAACCCTGGGCTTGCCTGGTCAAGGCACATATGGGAGTTGATGCTTCCAGCTCCTCCCCCCCTGTCTCTGTCTCTCTCTGTCCCTCTCTGTCTCCTCTCTAAAATGAATAAATAAAATAAAATAAAATAAAATAAAAAAATAAAAAAATAAAAAAAAAAGTTTTAAAATTCAATATACTTATCAAATCAAAGTACATCATATTTTATAATAAATTAAGGAAATTTAAATAAAATAGTTAAAAAGACAGAAGTAAAAATAGTAGAATGGGAAGTCATTGAGTGCAGGGACATGAGTTCCTAGCACAGTGCCTGGTATATGATGGGCACTTTCAAAGGCTTTATGAAAGCATGGCTGGAAGGAAAGAAGGAAAACAAGAGGAAAGGAAGGGTGATAGAAAAATCCAGGGAGGAAAAAACGAAGAGAGGAAGAAAAAAAGAGAAAAACAAATCATAGCTAGAGAGAAAAAAATGGGGAGGACTAAGAGAGATTCATCACAATTATGCACATTCACAAAATTGTGAGATCCCAAGTTGACGATAAAAGTTCTCTGCATTTGCCTGACCTTTGGTGGTGCAGTGGATAAAGTCTTGACCTGGAATGCTGAGGTTGCCAGTTTGAAACCCTGGGCTTGCCTGGTCAAGGCACATATGGGAGTTGATGCTTCCTGCTCCTCTCCACCTTCTCTCTCTCTCTCCCTCTCTCTTCTCTGAAATGAATAATAATTTTAAAAAAGTTCTCCACATTTACCAAACATTCAGAAAATATTTTTAGAGCATCAAAAATAAATGGAACTTACTGGCTCTACAATGTTGAATTTCTTGGACTCCTGAACTCCTGGATTTCATAAATGTAATCAAGGGAGGACTCAAAAAAAATGTGCCCCTCTCTTTGTCCACCTGCAGGTCAACCTGTAGAATGGTAGCAAATGTCACAAATTGGCACTGTCATTCACACGTCAGTGCCTATGGAATGAACAGAATGCTGGAGCTAGAGGGAGTTCAGGCACCATGGAATGATCTGGTCCCTTTATTTTACAAATAGGGAACACAAAGCCAAGAGATAAAAAGCGACTAAGGCAAGACTTCTGCTTTCTGGTCCTAAAAGTAAGAAGCTTGGCAGTTATCATACCCATTCTCACAGGAGAAAAATGCTAAACAAGGTGAAAATAAACTATTCCTTCTGGATCCAACAACTAGTTGAAGTCAGAGGGAAAACCACTGTCTCAAAAATTGTATAGAAATTTGAATATGGGGAATAAGAATGTATCAGAGCAGAAGCCTGTAGCTGCAGCCAATATCCAACTATTTCAGAACTCTCCAGGGGGTCCAACATAATAGCACATGTGGACGCTGGGCTTGCACCCTCTCAAAAACCCATCCAATGTACTCCTTTGGTTAGAACAATTCCTCCTGAAAGACAATTGAGAAACAACTAAACAGCTTCTGCACAATAAGCTAGAGAGAGAGAGAGAGAGAGAGAAAGTGAGAGAGAGAGAGAGAAAGTGAGAGAGAGAGAAAGTGAGAGAGAGAGAGAGCGCGCATAGAGAAGGCTAAAGAACCATGAGAGCTCTGCAGGAGGTGAAGGAACAGCTCAGGACTGAAGAAACCAGTGAGCATGACTGTTTACACCTCCCGGGCATGTGGATAGAAGACTGTAGCTCCATCCAGGCTTTATGGCCAACCACAGGGCACTGCAGCACATCCCCAGCCACCCTCCTGGAGGTAAACACAACAGAATCAAGAGGGCAGCATAGCTGGTGTAAAGAGAGCTCCTCTTCCCGGATATCGACCCAGCAGGTAGGTATGGCAGGGTGACACTTCACCCACTGAGCTGCATGTGCATGCGGGGCCCCCCACCTAGAGAGATTGCAGAGCTAGCAAAAACACTCTGGTACCAGCTGCAGGACGATTCGACCCAGAGAAAGTGTAGAGATAGTGGGTCACTATTGGCATTACCCCTCCTGGAAAACGGGGAGCTGGCAAATGGGCTATGGTCTGCACACTGGACTCCCTGATCAGAGAAAGTGCAGAGGATGGAGGATGCTACTGCTCGCACTGGTCGGGCTGCTCTACCCAAGGTAAGCACAAAGATAGCAAAACCCTGCAGCCCAGTGTGGAGTGAGGGGGGCCATACTGTGCATGTGCAAAGGGCTGCCAAGCCCCGAGACGGTGAAGAATGAACATATTAAGGCTGTGTGTGCACCCAGGCTACCCCACCAGGACAAAGGGTGGATCTAATGGAGGGTGAGACACAAGAAACCAATCAGGTAACCCAGCGCACACTGTGCTCTGACAACAGATAATTAAAACAGGACAGGCAAAAAACACAAAACGCAGTCCCTTTTACACCAGGAGCTCTGCCAGATTAAAAGGGAAGGAGCCTGACCAGGAGGTGTCGCAGTGGATAGAGTATCGGACTGGGATGTGGAAGGACCCAGGTTCGAGACCCCGAGGTCGCCAGCTTGAGTGCAGACTCATCTGGTTTGAGCAAAGCTCACCAGCTTAAACCCAAGGTCTCTGACTCAAGCAAGGGGTTACTCGGTCTGCTGAAGGCTCACGGTCAAGGCACATATGAGAAAGCAATCAATGAACAACTAAGTGTTGCAACGCGCAATGAAAAACTAATGATTGATGCTTCTCATCTCTCTCCGTTCCTGTCTGTCCCTGTCTATCCCTCTCTCTGACTCAGTCACTGTCTCTGTAAAAAATAAACAAATAAAAATTTAAAAGGGAAGGAGACTCACACACCCCAGGTGGCCCATTCAGAACCCACTTTTTCAGGTCAGGTGAGGGTCACTGCTTGCACCCCCCCCCCAACTACAACTGGCAGGCCGAAACTACTGAACACACTGTAACAAAGACAACTGTTTCAAGACTGGGCGGGATGACTATTCCATTCAACTCAAAGGAACAAAAACAGAAAGTCAAAGAAAATGGGGAGACAGAAGAATATACACCAAATGAAGGAACAAGAAAGAAACTCCGGAGAAATATTCTAATGAAATGGAGATGTGTAATCGGACAGATAAAGACTTCCAAGCAAACAGTCATAACGATGTTCAATACACTTCAGAGTAGAATAAAAGAACTCAAGAGAGCGCTTGAACAAGAAAATGTAATAATGTCATCCGGCTTGAACGCAGATTCACTGGCTTGAGCGCGGGATCATAGACATGACCCCATCCATGGTCACCGGCTGAGCCCAAAGGTCGCTGGCTTAAAGCCCAAATTGCTGGCTTGAGCAAGGGGGTCACTGACATGGCTGGAGTCCCCAGTCTGACCCGTCCTTGCGTTCCTGGGGCTGGCCCCACACGCGCACCCCGTGGGCCAAGCAGTCAGCCTCAGCGCCCTCTCCAGTGCAGCCGCGACGGGGCTGGGCGCGCCCGGTGGTCGGAGCATGGCGCGCACGGGAGCCTGCGCAGCGGCGCGGAGGGAGCGGCGGGGAGGGTGTGGGCGGAGCCGCAGGTGAGCGCAGGGCGGCCAGAACCCAGCGGGGCGAGAGGCGGTTCCTTCCGTCAGCTACGCGGGGTCACGTGGTCGCGTCTCCCCCCAGGCCCCCGCGCCTTCAGGGACGTCCGCGCCTACTTCTCCCTGTAGGGTTGGCCGCCATGCGCGACTGGGAGAAAGCGCGCTGCCCCAACGTGTAGAGGAACCTGCACGCGCTGCTGCGCAAAGGTGACGGCGCGCGGGTGGGAATCGTGGGCGGCGTGAGGGCCGGCTAAGTGTCGGGGCAGCTCCTACTAGTGCTTCGGTTTCGGGACCACGATTTTGTTTCTCCCCAGGGCTCAGCGCCCATCGGCCGGCTTTTATGGTTCACGGCCGGCAGGCCACCAGACCCCCGGCGGAGGACACTGAGGACTCGCATGAAGAATGGACTCAGAGGCAGCGAGGTGAGGGGCCGTAGGCCGGGCGCTGCCCATTTGAAACCGACCCAGGGTCAGGTCCCCTGCGTATCAACAATAACAAGGGACAGAGCTTGCGTTTAGCAAATGAGCCAGATGCAAACAGTGCATTGTGCAGTATGGGGCGATTTGCTACACTGCTTCCATGTGTAAATGATCACACGTACTTATAGATGTGTTAATGAGCTGGAACGGTATAAAAGTATAAAAGCATGTAAGAAATAACTCATTCAGAACAGTTCTCATCACAAGAGGAAGAGGAAGGTCTGGCCGGTGAGCAGTGCTCCAGGACAGGGCTGCCTGGCTGCACCAGCCACATTGCAGACCGGAAAGGATTATTCATGGTGATTAAGGCAGCTGGGGTTGTGGGCCAGGGTAGGGACCATTGTTTCAGGCCCTGTGTCAGCCATCTCTTCAGTGTGTCTGGTTTTATGAGGGTGTGGTCAGTAAGGTCCTTCTGCGTTCATGGTCTAGCATTGAAACACAGCTGAAGTCCAGATGTGATCTCTAACTTGACCCAAATGGTTTCTGTGGTCCAAAGACTGGTGATTAAGGAAGGGCAAGGATGGTTAAATGTGTAAAGGTGAAAGGATAAGAAGGAAAGGAGGCAAGGTGGTCACTGTACCATTAGACTGGATAAGGCCACTCTGGAACAAAAAGTCAGAAAGGAGCCCTGGCCAAGTTGCTGAATTTGTTAGAGAGTCGTCCCCATACAGCAAGGTTCTGGGTTTGATGTCCACTCAGGGCCTATATAAGAATCCACAACTGAAGCCTGACCAGGTGGTAGCACAGAGGATAAAGTATCAACCTGGGATGATGAGAACCCAGGTTCCAAACATCAAGGTTATGGCTTGAAAATGGGTTCACCAGCTTCAGTGTGGGGTCACTGGCTGCAGCGTGGGATCGTAGATGTGACCCCATGGTCACTGGCTTGAAGCCCAAGGTTGCTTGCTTGAGCCCAAGGTTGCTGGTTTGAGCCAAGGGGTCACTGACTGAGTTAGAATCCCCTGGTCAAGACACATATGAGAAAGCAATCAATGAACAACTAAAATGCTTCAGCTATAAGTTGATGCTTCTCAATCAATGAACAACTAAAATGCTTCAGCTATAAGTTGATGCTTCTCATTCCTCTCCCTTCCTTCCTGTCTGTCTCTCTATCCAAAAAATAAAAAAATAAAAAGAATAACCAACCACTAAATGCATAAATGAGTGGAACAAAAAAATCAATGTTTCTCTTTCACTTCTCTCCTCTCTCTCTCTCTCTAAAATCAATAAAAAATTTTAATTTTTTGATTCTAGAGAGAGGAGTGAGAAAGAAAGAAAGTGAGAAGGGGGAGGCAGACAGGAGCAGGAAGCATCAACTTCTAGTAGTTACTTCTTGTATGTGTCCTGACCAGGCAAGCCTGGGGTTACAAACTGGTGACCTCAGTGTTCCAGGTCATGGCTTTATCCACTGTGCCACCACATATCAGGCAAATTTTTTTTAATTAAAAAAAAAGACAAAAAGAGAAAGTTTTATGTTAAAGAAAGAAATGGATTTTCTGTCCATTTAAGTGACCTTTATTATATTTTTGACATGAACAGCCAATTTTTTTTCTTTTTCTTTTTTATTTTAGTGAGACATAGAGAGGGAGGGACAGACAGGGAAAAACTGGCTAAAAGAGAGAGAGATGAAAAGCATCAATTCTTCATTGTAGCTCCTTAGTTTTTCATTGATTTCTTTCTCATATGTGCCTTGACTGGGAGGCTACAGCACAGTGAGTGACCCCTTGCTCAAGCCAGCGACCTTGGACTTGAGCCAGCAACCATGGGGTCAGGCCTATGATCCCATGCTCAAGCCGGCAATCCTGTGCTCAAGCTGGTAAGCCTGCACTAAAGCCAGATTAGCCCGCACTGAAGCCGGCAGCCTCAGGGTTTCCAACCTGGGTCCTCAGCATCATAGTCCATCCTGAAGAAGAAAGACCCTCTGGACAACACTCTGGATAAAAATTCGATAGGAGAAAATCATTGGTAGATTTCAGTTCCTCTGAGTCCTCTAAAGGCTAATAAGTATGGCCTAGGTATGTGGGGTGGACTTTGGATAGGCCTGGATTTAAGCTCTACTAAACTGAGAGTGAATTTAGCCCTGGAGCATTGGGCAAATCTTAGAAATTCTCTGAGCTCTTGAACGCTAATGTATAAGGTGAAGGTATGGGCATGTATTCTTAGACAGTTTTCAATTTATTTATTTGTGTATGTATTTTTTTTAGATAAGAGGAGGGGAGATAGTGAGGCTAATCCCATATGCACCCTTACCAGGATCTACCTGGCAACCCAAATTCTCGAGTACTGAGCTGGTTTTGACACCTCAGGGTGATGTGCTTCAGCTAATCGAGCCATTCTCAGTGCCCAGGGCCAATGCTCAAACCAATTGAGCCACTGGCTACAGGAAAAGAAGGAGAGAAGAGGGTGAAGAAGGGGTGGAGAAGGAGATGATCGCTTCTCCTATGTACCCTGACCAGAATCACACCTGGAACATACACTGGGTAAACGCTCTATGTACTGAGCCACTGGCTAGGGCTTAAATTCAATGTAAAATAACTGACAGATACATGTTGTCCAATAAATACATCTCTGATAATAGCAACCATATGTTGCAGGTGTTGTATACCACGCCTTTCCTCAATACCTAACATATACTGTGCCCATAATAAATATTTTATGAATAACTAAAATTTGGGAATTTAAACCTCAGAGTGGGAAGATCTAGAAACAAAAATGGAATTGGCCATCTGTAGTCAGTGTAGAAGCTTACTATTGTAGAGGCTCTCTGAGCCAATAGTTGACAAAGGAAAATACCAGAGTATGTAGAAGGACAGGTGATAATTTGATGGGAGGAGATTGTGTGTTTTCTGACAAAATAGAGACTAACCCTCCAGATTCTACCCAACTCACTCTTCTCCAAGTTAGAACCAGGAGAAAGGAGACTGAAGTAAAGATGTATAGCCTACGAGAAAGAAAAGGCCATGTGCACCAAGAGGTCAGCAAACCCCAGGATGATGACTACCTCTGTAAGTGACCCTCAGAAAGCATGTCATGTCTTCATACAATAATTTCATCTGGTCATTCGCCCATTAGAGCATTCCGTTACCCTATGGACATGCACTACAGAATTGAGGCTCAATGATATGAGTGCTTGGGCTCTCTCTGAAGCTCTATACGTCAGGAAATGCAACACCTTCCCTAATCCCTGTTGCTCTCACCCCCAGATTGTGAGAAGTGTCAGAACTTCTTCATTGACAGTTGTGACGTGCATGGGCCCCCTACATTTGTAAAAGACAGTGCAGTGGATAAGGGGTATCCGAACCACGCAGCCCTCACTCTGCCCCCTGGCTTGAGAATCAGACCATCGGGCATCCCTGAGGCTGGTCTTGGAGTGTGGAATGAGGCATCTGCTCTGCCAGTGGGTCTGCACTTTGGCCCTTATCAGGGCCGGATCACAGAAGATGAAGAGGCAGGCAACAATGGATACTCCTGGCAGGTGAGAAGTATTTACCTCTTCCTCTGTCTTGTGGCTTCCCACATCCCTCCCATGGCATGGTGGGACCTGCCCTTCTACATGCTAGGACATGGATGGAGAAAATATGGTAGACTTTGCAGACCAGAGAGCTCCTGTTGAGAATCACAGCTTAAGTGGGAGCAAAATGGTACACACACAAAGAATGCCTCCTCCCAGCCCTGAGTGAACAGGTCAACTCAGATGTGATGAGTAAGAAAAGAATCATGTGGTCACGAGTGGCAGTGCATGCCAGCTGAAAGAGCTTTGTTGACAGTAGGGTGAAATAATTTCTCTATTACCTCCTCAACCGAAAAAAACCTTTGTTTTTTCTTCCTGAAATGCAGATCACTAAAGGGAGAAACTGCTATCAGTATGTGGATGGGAAGGATGAATCCTGGGCCAACTGGATGAGGTATGGACAAGAAGTTTCTGGGAGTCATGGAGAACACTCATCCCTCTCAGGCCCATACATCTTTCCTTCTCATCATGCCTCCCTCAGTGTTCTCCCTCAATCCTCTGTTTCTCTTTTTTTCTCTATGTGGTCCTTTTTCAAAGAAAGAGGTATATAGAGGAAAAAAGGGGATAAAAAATATAGCACATGTCCTCAAAATATAAATCTCTATGCTAGACAAAATTTAGGCACTGGAGAAAAACTGTGAGGTCCTGTGTTACACTTTAATCGATCCAATGAACATTATTTAAGCTCTTAATATATTCCAGTTTAGAGGAAGGTATTTATTACTTAAGCAGGTCATATAACCCATCTTCTTATGTAGAACTAGTTGCAGACACAGTGAAACAATTGATTTTACAAAACTTATTTATTTTTATTTTTTGAGAACTGCACAGTGCCAGCATACTTAAACCAAGGATAGCCTAAAGCAGTGGTCAGCAAACTTCAGCTTGTGAGCCACATGCAGCTCTTTGGACCCTTGAATGTGTCTCTTCCTGAAAATACCATGTGCAGACACTACCTCAATAAGGAATGTACCTACCTATATAGTTTAAGTTTAAAAAATTTGGCTCCCAAAAGAAATTTCAGTTGCTGTACTGTTGGTACTTGGCTCTGCTGACTGAGTTTGCCAACCACTGGCCTAAACCTGTAAAGGCAGCAAATTATCCCAGCCTCCCTTCTAATGAGAACTGAGTTCTGAAGCCTGCAGATCAATGATCATGAAATACTTTCCTGAGGGGATCTTTTATCAGGGGCTACAGAATGTGAATAAGCTATTATTGTTCTATATGATTTTGCTAAGACAAAGAGATCTCCAAGTCCTGCCTGGTTGGCTCAGTGGTAGAGCATCAGCCTGGCGTGCAGGAATCCCAGGTTCAATTCCTGGCCAGGGCACACAGGAGAAGCACCCATCTGCTTCTCCACCCCTCCCCTGCCGGGGTCCGCCCCGGGGGGGATCCAGGGGTCCCACAGGAGGAGACGGCGTCGGCAAAAATCGAGTGAGAGAGCCGAATTCTTTCCTTTCTCTTTATTCTCCGGTTAGCATTTACTGCCAGGCATTTCTCCCAAATGCTAGTATAGCTCCCTTTTTATACATGCACACGGAGTTACAATCACATGGTGTTAATTATTGCTTTTGTTTCACTATGTTTGCATGTTTCCAGATAACAGTTAATTTACATCTATGAGTCACAAATCAGGTAGCAAATCATTCAAAATAACTTGAATAACAACATCAGTAAAAGCTTTTAAAGTATTAGTCTGTTGTGAGTTAAGGGGCAGAGAGAGATTTAGCAGACGACTAACAATGGATCACCGCTTGCTCAGGTAAATGGCCTTGAGTTTATGCAGTGTCCTACAAGATTCTGAAAGGCTTGCCTCTAAAGAAATTAACATAACATTAGCTTTCACCCAAATATATGCAGAGTGCACTTGCAAGATAGCCCAGCAGCAACACAAGACATTAACTGTTATTACTTCCTACATTTTTCTCATTATTACAGAATTTTGGAAAGTATGTAAATTTCATGAGAACATCTCATTGAGAAAGCCTAGCAATTGCCTTTAGTCAAAAGACAATTCTCTTAGTAAAACATTCTTTTCTTGCTGACTACGCTCTCATTCTAGGCCACACAATGGGCCATTCTACTATACCTTACCTAAGATACTATTGTCTAGTCAAATATTACTTATTTATTATATTTAAACACTAGTTAAGTTCTGACTCTATTCTTCTTAGAATATACCACTATTTGCAGATCAAATAAGCAGGAAGAAAGGAATGTTTCTCTACTTATCACATGAAAAGGCTAGGGAAGAAAAAATGTTAAGTGAAGGCCGAAGGGTGCTCTGTGCACAGCCACTGCCTCCTAAGTCACAATTTATTCTTTTTAACATGATTAAGAAGGAATTCTCCTACAGACTTAACCCTTTACGAGGGATATCATAGCCAGCCTCTTATGTCTATGAGCCCAGTTCAAGGGGCTTACAGGCTTTTCTGTGGAACTCACACCCTCTGTCTCATTTCCAAAGAAATCACTACGAATCTACAGGGAAAGCACGGTACTATTATCCTTGTGCCACAAATAATAGCACACACCCAGAAAAAGGGGGGATATAAGGCCAGATTAATTCAAAAAGTCAAAGGGGGAAGTATCATTGTGCCTTTCCTTTGTGGTGACTTTGTCACCCCACAGCCATTGGTCTTCACTGCAGTGACTTTGTAACCCCGCAGCCATTGGTCTTCTTCTGCTGTGACTTTGTCAATCAGCAGTTTTTTATCTTCTTCTGCTGTGACCTTGTCAGCCAGCAGTTGTGGATCAGCTCCCGACACTCCCCCTCTCCTTCCTCTCTGTCTCTCTCTTCCCCTCCCGTAGCCAAGGCTCCATTGCAGGAAAGTTGGCCCTGGCTCTGAGGATGGCTCCATGGCCTCCACCTCAGGCGCTAGAATGGCTTTGGTTGCAGTGGAGCAATGCCCCAGATGGGCTGATCATCGTCCTCTGTTGGGCATGATGGGCGGATCCCGCTCAGGCGCATGCAGGAGTTTGTCTGCCTCCCCACTTCTCCTGGGGTGGGGGGAGACCTCCAGGTTTTTATGAAAACCTGGGTGAGGCATCAAATACTACCTAAATAAAGTGTGAGGAGAATGGAGAAAGGCCTCTCAAGAAAAGATGGACTTGGGCTGAGTATTGAATGATGTAAACTAATCTAGACACAGATTCCAACATCAAGTAGCAAGTTCTGTCATATAAAACAGAACCTGAGTTAGTTTAGAGAAGCTAGAGGTCACTGGGTTTTATGGCCAATCAGGGTAAAGGGTACATCTGGAATTGGCTTTGGAAAATGGTATTAGGCTGGATGAGCACCATAAGCAGGACCTGGACATTGGAAGTCATATAACATGGTGACAGGCTCAGACATTGAACAGGAGGTTCTCTGGGAACACTGTGGGAGTTGGTGACATCAGAGCCCGAGTGTCAGGTGCAGAGATAGATGTGGATCTGAGAGGTAGTAAGAACTCATCGTCTGTGGGTTTCTTTTCTTTCATCTGCCTCAATACCAGGTATGTGAACTGTGCCCGGGATGATGAAGAGCAGAACCTGGTGGCCTTTCAGTATCACAGGCAGATTTTCTACCGAACCTGTCGGATCATCAGGCCAGACTGTGAGCTGCTGGTTGGGTACAGTGATGAGTTTGGCCAGAAGCTGGGCATCAAGTGCGGCAGCAAGCAGAAGAGAGAGCTCGCAGCAGCTGGAGGTGGGCACAACTATTCTTCTAAATGGAAAGAAAAGAGATCACTCACCTTAGAAATTTTCACAGTACACTCTAAAGTCAGTAAGATTTCAAATCAGATGCTTCAGAAATGAAGGATTGATTTCATATGCCTTTGATTCTTAGAAAAATCTTTATATTTTTACTTCTGATTTCATTTTAATTTTTTTAAGTGAGAGTAGGGGAGATAGACAGATTCCTTCATGTGCCCCGGCCAGGATCCACACAACAACCCTAGTCTGAAGACCATGCTTGGACTAGCCAAGCTATCCTCAGGGCCAGAGGTCAACACTTGACCCAACTGAGTTATCGGGCTGATGTTTGAACCAGTTGAGGCACTGGCTCTGGAGGGGAAGAGAGAGAGAAGGGAGAGAGGGAGGGGAAGAGAAACAGATAGTCACTTCTTATTTGTGCCCTGACCGGGGATTGTATCTGGGACTTCCACATGCCGGGCCAACACTCTCTCCACTGAGCAAACCGGCCAGGGCCTGTTTTCTGAGGGCCGCTCTTGTCTAGCACACAGGGTAAGAGCAGATGTCAGATAGATGCCCAGCAGCCTGGAAATACAGTGCTGTGATTAAGTTGAGACACTGGAAACCTTCCTGAATGAGGTGGGACAGTGGTGCTGTTCTCGGCTATAGTGTGTCTTATTCTCTAAGATTTGCTTTGTTAATTTTTTGAAAATGCACTTCGGTGGGGAATTCTCTCAGAGATTACTTCATCTCCAAGTGAGAGAGGATGGTTGATTAGCTGGAGAGGGATAGGAGTAGAGCATGTAAGAAGTATGGTTGGGGGCCCTGGCTGGTTAGCTCAGTTGGTTACAGCATCCTGTAATACCAAGGTTGAACCCGGGTAAAGACACATATGAGAAATGACCAATGACTGCATGTCTAGGAAGAAAAATGAATAAATGCCTTTATCTCTCTCTCTATTTCTTCTTTTTCTTCTTCTACTTCTTCCTCCAATCTTTGTCTCTCTAAAATCAATCAGTTTTTTAAAAGTATGGTTGGGGAAATATTTTGAAACAGGACTTCCCATTGTATATGAAATGGGCTGACTCTAAATGAATTCAAGTATGAATATTTGGTGTGAGGCTTGATGAAGGACATTTTCAGTTTATCATCTGTGGGAATCTATGAGGGAAGCAATTGTTAATTGGGGCCAGTGGTCTTTCTAAACAACTGTGTTAAAAGCTATGTGTATATAAGAAAGGTCAGCATTGTTCCACTCACACAAGGGGTGAAACAGCCCCTGATTCTACTTGACAGACCTTCATCTGGCAATGCGTAGAAAGGACCCTTTACATGGGCTTTCTGGATTTGTAAAGAAGATACAGTATAAAAAATTAAAAGATAAAACAGACTGTAAAAAAAAAAACAAAAAACAGGCCCTGGCCGGTTGGCTTAGCGGAAGAGCGTCAGCCTGGCATGCGGGGGACCTGGGTTCGAATCCCAGCTAGGGCACATGGGAGAAGCACCCATTTGCTTCTCCACCCCCCCTTCCTCTCTGTCTCTCTCTTCCCCTCCTGCAGCCAAGGCTCCATTGGAGCAAAGATGGCCCGAGCACTGGGGATGGCTCCTTGGCCTCTGCCCCAGGCGCTAGAGTGGCTCTGGTCACGGCAGAGTGATGCCCCGGAGGGGCAGAGCATCACCCCCTGGTGGGCGTTCCAGGTGGATCCTGGTTGGGCACATGCGGGAGTCTGTCAGACTGTCTCTTCCTGTTTTCAGCTTCAGAAAAAAACAATAAAAACGCAGACTGTAAAGAAAAACTTTGTGGAAGACAGAGATTATACTATCAACCCCATAAGAATGACTCATGAGAGAAGACTTAACAGCAGACAAAACATATGACCCACACACTCTTATCAACATCTACCCTGACCAAAATTTACTCTTTCAGCAGAACCAAAGCCAGAAATACATTCGTGTCCCTCATGCTTTCTGGCCTTCTCCAGTCAGAAATTCTTCACAGAGCACGTGAAACGCAGTCACCCCGATGAGATTCTCCCAGGAACATCTACAAGAAAACAGCTCCAATCAAAGGATCCCTGCCCAGAGCATCCAAATCAGCAGCAGCAACATACTGATACACATAGCTGGGATGACAAAGCTGAAGCTCAAGAGGTCAAAGAAAAGTCCAGACCTTTGCTAAAAAGGACCAGGCAGAGGAGTATTTCAAGGGCCTTTTTCAAACCTCCTAAAGGACACATGGGAAGCTCTAGTGAGCAAGAGAGAATGATGCAGGAAGTGCCCAGCACAGGCCAGGAAGTAAATTCAGTGGACACAGGGAAAGTATCTATGGGAGTGGGAATGTCAGGATTTGTAGCTGTCAAGTATGGAGAGTGTGGGCAAGACTTTGAAGATATGTCACATATTCTCAGACACCACAGGACACACTCAGAGGAGAAGCCCTATGTTTGCAGGGAGTGTGAACGAGGCTTTTCATGGAAGTCAGAGCTCCTCAGACACCAGAGGACACACACAGGGGAGAAACCCTATGTTTGCAGGGTGTGCAAGCATGGCTTTGCACAGAAGTCATATCTCCTCAGACACCAAAGGACACACTCAGGGGAGAAACCCTATATTTGCAGGGAGTGTGAGCGAGGCTTTGCTCAGAAGTCACATCTCCTCAGACACCAAAGGACACACTCAGGGGAGAAACCCTATGTTTGCAGGGAGTGTGAACGAGGCTTTACATGTATGTCAAATCTCCTCAGCCACCAGAGGACACACACAGGGGAGAAACCCTATGTTTGCAGGGTGTGCAAGCATGGCTTTGCACGGAAGTCATATCTCTTCATACACCAGAGGACACATTCAGGGGAGAAACCCTATGTTTGTGGTGTGTGCAAGCGTGGCTTTGCACGGAAGTCATATCTCTTCATACACCAGAGGACACATTCAGGGGAGAAACCCTATGTTTGCAGGGTGTGCAAGCGTGGCTTTGCACGGAAGTCACATCTCCTCATACACCAGAGGACACACACAGGGGAGAAGCCCTATGTTTGCAGGTTGTGCGAGCGTGGCTTTGCATGGAAGTCATATCTCATCATACACCAGAGGACACACTCAGGGGAGAAACCTTATGTTTGCAGGGAATGTGAGCGAGGCTTTGCACAGAAGTCACATCTCCTCAGACACCAAAGGACACACTCAGGGGAGAAACCCTATGTTTGCAGGGAGTGTGAACGAGGCTTTACATGGAAGTCAGAGCTCCTCAGACACCAGAGGACACACACAGGAGAGAAACCCTATGTTTGCAGGGTGTGTAAGCATGGCTTTGCACGGAAGTCATATCTCCTCATACACCAAAGGACACACACAGGGGAGAAACCCTATGTTTGCAGGGAGTGTGAGCGAGGCTTTGCACAGAAGTCACATCTCCTCATACACCAAAGGACACACTCAGGGGAGAAACCCTATGTTTGCAGGGAGTGTGAACGAGGCTTTACATGTATGTCAAATCTCCTCAGCCACCAGAGGACACACACAGGGCAGAAGCCCTATGTTTGCAGGGTGTGCAAGCATGGCTTTGCACGGAAGTCATATCTCTTCATACACCAGAGGACACACTCAGGGGAGAAACCCTATGTTTGTGGTGTGTGCAAGCGTGGCTTTGCACGGAAGTCAGATCTCTTCATACACCAGAGGACACATTCAGGGGAGAAACCCTATGTTTGCGGTGTGTGCAAGCGTGGCTTTGCACGGAAGTCAGATCTCTTCATACACCAGAGGACACATTCAGGGGAGAAACCCTATGTTTGCAGGGTGTGCAAGCGTGGCTTTGCACGGAAGTCACATCTCCTCATACACCAGAGGACACACACAGGGGAGAAGCCCTATGTTTGCAGGTTGTGCGAGCGTGGCTTTGCATGGAAGTCATATCTCATCATACACCAGAGGACACACTCAGGGGAGAAACCTTATGTTTGCAGGGAATGTGAGCGAGGCTTTGCACAGAAGTCACATCTTGTCATACACCAGAGGACACACTCAGGTGAGAAACTCTATGTTTGCAGGGTGTGTGAGCACGGCTTTGCAAGGAAGTCACAGCTCTTCAGACACCAGAGAATACACTCAGGGGAGAAGCCCTATGTTTGCAAGGAGTGTGAGCGAGGCTTTGCACAGAAGGCAGGTCTCCTCATACACCAGAGTACACACTTTGGGGAGAAGCCCTATGTTTGCAGGGAGTGTGAGCGAGGGTTTGCCCAGAAATCATATCTCCTAAGACACCAGAGAACACACTCAAGGGAGAAGCCCTATGTTTGCAGGGAGTGTGACCAAGGCTTTGCACGGAAGTCTCATCTCCTCTCACACCTGAGGACACACTCAGGGCAGGAGCCCTATGTTTGTAGGGAGTGTGAGCGAGGCTTTGCAAGGAAATTCCAGCTCCTGAGACACCAGGGAATACACTCAGGGGAGAAGCCTTATGTTTGTAGGGAGTGCAAACAAGGCTTAACATAGAAGGTAAATCTCATACACTAGAGGACACACTCAGGGGAGAAGCCCTATGTTTGCAGGGTGTGTGAGTGAGTCTTTACAGTGAAGGCACATTTTCTCAGTCACCAGAGAACACATTCAGGGGAGAAGCCTTATGTTTGCCTAGAGGGTAGCAAGTTATTAGCATAAAATTGCATCTCCACAGCCATAGCCATTACATGGGTCATATTCCAGCTCTGAGGGGACTTCAGAAGGAGTTTACTGACCCCATCCCTCACAAGAGTAATTTGTACAGATGTAACTGGTTAAACAAATTCTTTGCTTTCACAATAAGAGATGAGCTATACAAACGGTTCCTTAAGTGCTATGGGAATGTCAACACCAATCCTCCATGGTCTCTTGGCCTCCTGTTCTAATAAATTTTATCACCATAACACTATGAAGACCGCCTGACCTGTGGTGCGCAGTGGGTAAAGCTTTGACCTGGAACGCTGAGGTCACTGGTTCAAAACCCTGGGCTTGCCTGGTCAAGGCAGATATGAGAGTTGATGCTTTCTGCTCCTCCCTTCTCTCTCTCTCTCTCTCTCCTCTCTCTAAAATGAATAAAGTTTTTTAAAAAAAGTATGAAGACCACATACCTCATTCCCCCGTCACTGAAACCAGAGAGTTCCAGGAAAGCCACAGAGAACTCACACTCATGCACAGAAACTCAACCCTTGGAAATGTGGAAGTCTGGAGTCAATCTACTTCGCTTACTGCCCAGGGGGAGCAATTTGTGACAGACTCACCAGGAAAGGAATTTCCTTGATTCCCAGGAAGTGGAGCCTTTTTTTCTAGTAGGCTCACAACCCTCCTTCCTGGGCTTCTCTTGGCTTTTGTCATATTTCCTCTGACCTCTGTGTCTCAGTGGTGCAAACCAGGGAAGAACATGTATGTGTGCATGTCTGTGTACCTGGCTCAGTCTGGGCATCTGGTCTCCCTCACTCTCCTCTCTGGCCTCTACAGGATGAGAAACTCATGGTGCATACCACATGGACTCTGGGTCATTCAATAGTTGCTTTGAATCTCAGCTCTGCCCTCACCAGCTGTGCTACCTAAGGCAAGATCCTCAACTTCCATTTTTCTTTATTTTATTCTATAAAATGAGAATGGTGCCTGACAAGCAGTGGAGCAGTGAATAAAGCTCTAAACTGGGACACAGAGGATCCAGGTCCAAAACCCCAAGCTCGCCAGCTTGATTGAGCATGAGGTTTCAGGCTTCAGTGTGGAATCATAGACATGACCCCATGATTGCTGGCTTGAGCCCAAGGTTGCTGGATTGAGCTCCTGGTCAAGGCACATATGAGAGCAATCAATGAACAACTAAGGAGCCCAAATAAAGAATTGATGCTTCTCATCTTTCTCCCTTCCTGTCTTTCCCTATCTGTCCCTCTGTCGGTCTCATGCAAAAAGAAAAAATTGCTTCTCTCTCTCCACTATATAAAACTGCCCTCTTGATGTTCTGCTTATCTGTCAGACCTCACCCTTACTGGACTATTGCCCCTGAGAGGAATTCCAAGAAGCTGACAAGGCGCCCCAAGGAGGGCTCCTGACATACCAGGACTTTTTTTTTGTATTTTTCTGAAGCTAGAAATGGGGAGAGACAGACTCCCGCATGCGTCCGACCGGGATCCACCCGGCACGCCCACCAGGGGCAACCCTCTGCCCACCAGGTGGCGATGCTCTGCCCCTCCAGGGCATTGCTCTGCCATGACCAGAGCCACTCTAGCGCCTGAGGCAGGGGCCAAGGAGCCATCCCCAGCGCCCGGGCCATCCCTGCTCCACTGGAGCCTCGGCTGTGGAAGGGGAATAGAGAGACAGAGAGGAAGGAGGGGAGGGGGGTGCAGAAGCAAATGGGTGCCTCTCCTATGTGCCCTGGCCGGGAATTGAACCTGGGTCCCCTGCACGCCAGGCCGATGCTCTACCACTGAGCCAACCATCCAGGGCCCATACCAGGACTTTTGGTTCAACACCCACATGCTCGAAGCCCCCCAAGGAGGAGCGTTCCAGACATACCAGAACTTTTGCCTCAGTATCCCCTCAGGCTCTCCCAAAAACTATATAACTCGCCCCTAGTTTGTAGCTGTTTCTCTTCTCCCTAGAGAAGTGCCCGGCAGGGTTTCTTTCTTCCTTTCAATAAAGCCTGTTACTCTGGTCTTCCGGACTCCCATGGATTCCAACATTTGGTGCCAGAACCCGGGACAGGGTACTAACTGCCTGGACGATCCTTCTTTGCTGTCCAAACTTAAACCAGGGAAGCAATGGGCAGCGGCAGCTCGTCCCAGGCTTACTCCCTGATTCTATTTCGACGTGTAATTGTAAGGTCAATTGGTCGGTAGTTTAACCCTGTCCTGAACCCCTGCTGGATCAGAAAGGTAAAAATGTTCTCCCTTCCCCTTTCCCGGTTGGCCTCCAAATTTCTCTTGAAAACACCCCTTCCTGGATGGACGGTTTTGACTTCAGACCCCATATCTACGGGTGGTCTGCCTCTACTCCTTTATGGACTTATAAGAAAATCTAGGCGTGCCTAGCCAGACCTCTCTACTATGTCCTGGGATCTTGGCCTTTGGGTGACAACCTCTTGTCTAAGTCTCTCTTTCTACGGAGATTTTCTCCTCAGAATTGTGACTGAAGGCGGGAACCTCCCTTCTCTCACCAGTGTCCTCTACAGTGGGCTCCTCTTAGTCCAAACCATTCAGCCAGGCTCCCCTCGGAACATGGGAGAGGGATTTGTGACAGACCTCAGGCCTGTCAATCTCAGGCCTCAGAGACTACTCCTCTACTCCTTCAGGACTCACCCTACTCTGTGAGGTTCACAGTTTGGGAGGTTTCTACTCCGAGCAGCTAGTTTCTACAGACTTCCTTAAAAGCCTAGGAACCTTGCCAGGTTGCTTTCTAGTACCATCACTATATCCTAAGAGATCTTGACCATTTCTGCCACCGGATGGGGAAGGCATCAGAGATTCCTTATGTGTGCAGGCCTTTCTTCCCCCTTCTCTCCTGTCCTTAATTTTTGTACCGCTTGTTCTACATGCAGGCTGGTTTTGGCCAAAGAAACCTCACATAAAACCTCCACTCCTAACATTTCCTTCTCCCTGGACTCCCAACTCTCTCCTTCTCCTGCCTGACCTCCAAGGGCACCCTTCTCTCAGGACCCTTCTCTAATTCCTCTACAAATTTCTTTTGCTCTAGTCTCTTCCCTCCTAGAGCCCCCTTCCTTCTCCACTGTGTTCTTCATTCCCACCCCCTACTTAGAAGCTGTGGCTCTGGCTGAGGTGCCTGTCTCTCTTCTTCGACCCCTCCCCACTGGCTTTGCTGTACTTTACCCATTTCCCTCTCCCCACCAGCTTCTGCTACAGCTGTGCCCTTCTCCCCCTCGTCCTGCAGATTCTGACCCTCCTTTTCCATCCAGCTGCTCACACTGTCCATCCGTCTGCCTTCTCTCTTCCTCCCCTCTATGCTGGCAACCCCCTGCCATCTCGAAAAACTTAAAAAAGCAGAATTGTATATTAAGCTATGTAAGTAATCCGTCATGTCTCTGTCAGAAAATATCTCTAGTATATAATAATTTGAATTGAAACAAGTAAAGCACGCTCATTTATTGTAAATTCCTTAATTCATAACTTTTATGTAAAGTCTTTGTTTAATGTGTAACTGTGTCTGTTTCTAAGGCTTTAAACCAATAATTACCTGCCTCTTAACCAGGCTTACTCATCTCCACGGACTCTCCCTGCAATACCCCCAACCTTGCTGTCCGAAAACCTTCAGGGGATTATCGCCTCCTACAAGTCTTATGCCTAATCAATGAGGCAATAGTTCCCCTCCATCCAGTAGTCCCTAATCTCTACAAGTTATTGTCACACATTCCCTCAAACACCTCTCACTTCAGGATCGTAGACCTCAAGAATGTCTTTATCATCCTCTACACCAGGGGTCCCCAAACTTTTTACACAGGGGGCCAGTTCACTGTCCCACAGGCCATTGGAGGGCCACCACATACAGTGCTCCTCTCACTGACCACCGATGAAAGAGGTGCCCCTTTCAGAAGTGCAGCAGGGGGACAGATAAATGGCCTCAGGGGGCTGCATGCAGCCCATGGGCCGTAGTTTGGGGACGCCTGCTTACACCCTGACTCTTTACTTTCTGTTTACCTGTACATAGACTATCTTACCCTAGGCAATCAAAAAAGCCCACACCTGTTTGGGCAGGCACTAGCTCAGGATTTAGCAGCATGCTATCTCAAAACTAGTACTCTCTTACAATATGTAGATAACCTACTCCTCTGCAGCCCCTCCCTGTCTGCTTTAAGGAGACACATCTCCACCCTTCTTAACTTCCTCACTGTGAAGGGATATCGTGTCTTCTCTGCTAAGCCTCAAGTTCACTCTAAGTCTGTAGTCCATCTGGGCATCGCTTTAACCCCCACCACCTGAAGTCTCACCCTACATCTAACTCAGAATCTCTGCAATCTCCAACCACCTACCACCGCAAATCAAATATTTTCGGTCCTTGGTCTAATAGGCTTTTATAGACACTGGATTCCCAAGTTTGCTCTCTTTGTCAAGCCCATCAGTGAGATCTTCTGAGCATGGCTTTTAAGGTCTATAATGACCAAGGAAGTAACAGAAAAGGCAAATAAGGCACAAAAGAAGTCAGGAAATACCAGCTTTTGGCATACGCTCTTAAAGGCTTCAGAACCATAGAGGGCTTCATAGGACTCCATCAGGGCTCTGCTCCAGAGTGGAAAGAAAGGTCATTGAACTGAAGCCTGGCAGGCTTCCCAGCCCCATCTGTTGACATGTCTCTGTAGAAAAAGGCACATGAGAAAGTAAGCTGCCCATGGAGGGAGGGTTAAGTCTCTTCTAGCCCTGCTCCAGCTACCTGTGACCTGACCTTGCCCAGCATGCTGGGAATTGCCACTGAAGGCCCAAGGACATCATTCAGGAGCCTAAAGTATTTCTTCCAAATAGCAGATAAACTAATCTCATTTCTTATAAACACAAGGGCCATCTACACTGACTTGCTTGCATATTTGAGTTTTATTTATCCCTCGAAGATCTCTACTGTGGGTGTTGACAGTTTGATTTTGTTGCTATATTTAATGTATAGTATATTGTTTATCCCTCTTGCCTCAATGCCCCATTCCTATGGTGGGCTGGGACCTGCTGCTAATTTCTGCTAGAAGCAGTGATCAATAGGACCTAAACTCTAATGCAAAGTATAGAACTGTAACCACCCTTTCCCTAAGTACTTGCAGGATTTATAGTTTACTCAGCAAACTGTTCAAAGACTGTCCAAGAGGCGCTTCCAGCAGTACATCACCCAAGGACTGACTTTCACGTGGACAGGTCCACACACCGTGATCCTGACAACTCCCACTGCTGCTAAGGGTGACTCTTTCATCCACCCTGACCATCTAGAGCTCAGAAACAGAGAAACAAAATTGACCCCTTGTCCTTCTAGTCTCTATTCACCTCTCAGCCTACCTCACCAAATCAGGGGTTTCCTACTCATATGGGACCAACACCTATATATGTCTCCTTACTAATCGAACAGAAACCTGTATCCTAATCTCACCCCAAATATCAACCTAATCCTACCCCATGAGCCTTTTTTAATTCCTAGTACATTTCTCATCAATCTAAGAACCAAACAAGCTATACAGGTAAACCCTCTTCTTTTTTTTATTTTATTTATTTATTTTTTTTTCTGAAGTTGGAAACGGGGAGGCAGTCAGACAGACTCCTGCATGCACCCGACCGGGATCCACCCGGCATGCCCACCAGGTGGCAATGCTCTGCCCATCTGGGACGTCGCTCTGTTGTATCCAGAGTCATTCTAGCGCCTAAGGCAGAGGCCACAGAGCCATCCCCAGTGCCCAGGCCAATTTTGCTCCAATGGAGCCTTGGCTGCGGGAGGGGAAGAGAGAGACAGAGAGGAAGGAGAGGGGGAGGGGTGGAGAAGCAGATGGGCACTTCAAACCCGGGACTCCTGCACGCCAGGCCGACGCTCTACCACTGAGCCAACCGGCCAGGGCCCCCTCTTCTTGTTGCTTTAAAAATCTCTACAAAAATAGGTCTAGGGGCAGGGGGACTGGCCACTTCCCTTTTTTATTCCTACTCTCTCTCTCTCAAGCCCAGCAAATTTGTAAACATGGAATCAGTGGTTTCACACAAACTGGGCATCTTGATTATAGCCTTCAATTAGTCCACTCAGGCCTGACCTGTGGTGGCACAGTGGATAAAGCATCGACCTGGAATGCTGAGGTCGCCGGTTGTTGGGCGGATAAAATGTATTATGCTCACTTTGTTAAAGATGCCGTCACCCAGGTGATATTAATGTGTGTTGGGGTGGGCTAAAGGCAGGCGAAATCCTTGTAGCCTGGGGCTTGGTTTTGGGATTAAGCCTTTCCTACCCTTTTTGATGTGGGGTGGTGCAATCCAATCATGCCTCAGAAGTGAATTTGTATTAGGGACTTCCCTACTTTGTATATTGGATTAGAGGTTGTGAAGCTACAATATAAAATGGGGGCGGAACAAGAGTTTGCTCTTGGTTCCTGAGGTTAGCATGAGAGAGCAGAGAGAATAGAGCCAGCAGCGGGAGGAGGCCACGTGGAGAAGGCCAGGAAAAGCAGCCAAGATGGCGGAGTGCTGAGTGAGATGCCAGTTTGTACAGAGTTTGTATCTGGGATAAGGAAGGAGATGGGGAACTGAGGAGAATAAGGCTGGTGAGCTAGAAACCTTTGATTCTAGGAAACTCGGATAAATCAGTAGCTTTGTGAGCACTGAATGTGACTGGGTTTTGGAGCCCAGTGTATGTTTTACTTGCCCGCTGGGTGCAAGCTAGATTAAAGGCTATGGCCCACCAGTTTTTGGCTCCATGGTTTCTTTACCGACTGTCCGAATCCAATGTGAACCTGCATGGGCTGGGTTGCTCTGATGGTGGCCGCGGCTGCTGGCTTTACACCGGTTCAAAACCCTGGGCTTGTCTGGTCAAGGCACATATGGGAGTTGATGCTTCCTGCTCCTCCCTCCCTCTTCTCTCTCTCTCTCACTCTCCTTTCTAAAAATTAATAAAATAAAAAAAAGCAATTAGTCCACTCACTCTCCTATTTATTTCTGTAACTTTAGGACCCTGCCTCTTACATTTGTTCACTAGTTTCTTACAGAACCACATACAGACCTTTGCCAATCAGAAAATTGTAAAAGTTACCTAACCCTACACACCAACCCTGAAACCTGCCCTACCAAAACAGAAAAATCTGAAACCTTATATCAGCAAACCTTGTAAATCCTATCTTTCAACTCCTACAGGTCCCCTAAACCTAAACCTCTCCCATATCCCTGAAGAACTAGGAGAATGAATAGTATTCACCTCTTAACACTTCCCAGTCTTTTTACCCTTCACGTAGTAAGGGGACAAGATTGCTGGGTCGTCTTGGCTGAAGAAGAGCCTACAAATGGACATGAAACATTTCTTTTAGCTCAAGCTAACTGTTCTCTCCAGGGCTTCCAGGAAAGAATATCTCTAACTTTACCATGGAAGAACTTTCACTCCCTGCTATACAACCCTCCTTATCTCTGCATTCCTAATCTCCAAATACTTGCCCCTTTCTTTATCAAGTTGCTACAGGCCCGGGTGAGAGAAATCTCTAGAATTACCTACAATCAAATGCTCCTACACTCCTATTCCCCAATACCCCAAGGAGAACTTCACGAGGGAAATATCAAATAGGTAGGGATGACAGCAAGAAGAAGCCGCCCTCAGCCTGAGAAGTTCCATCCTGAATGTTCTCCAAATCCCCATCCTTTTAAACCACACATATTCAGTCCTTCTAAAAACTTACACCAACAGGTTCCCTGTCTCTACAAATCTCCACATGTCCTCCCATTCGAGAGGAACCAGACCAGCATGTCTCATGAGGCTCATCCAGGAGACCATGTGTCACCATGTCACTCTGTCAATGGGCACTCGCAGCAGGCAATTCACAATTATTACCTTGCAAAATTTTTTTACTTCCTCACTCAGGTTTTCAGAGACATCGCCTGGTTCAGACTTTACAACTTGGAAATTGACAACCTTTTTAACTGGATGGGAGACTTGCCTTGGCAAAGTTTCCTTCTTGAGTTCTCTCCAGAAAAAGCAATAATTTTCCAATTTTTTCTCCTCTTTCTCATCACCTCTCACCATATATTATAAGGTTAATAACTGCCTATCTTTTATATGTAACCACAGAGTTGAGAAATGATAGATATGTGTATTCCAAACTGCCCTCTTGATGTTCCCCTTATCTGTCAGACCTCACCCTTACTGCCCCCGAGATAGAGGATTTCAAAGAAACTGATGAGCCACCCCAAGGAGGAGCATTCTGGACATACCAGGACTTTTGCCTCAGTATCCCCTCAGGCTCTCCCAAACACTATATAACTCACCCCTAGTCTGTAACCGGTGCTCTTCTCCCTCAGGAGAAGTGCCCAGCAGGGTTCCTTTCTTCCTTTCAATAAAGCCTGTTACTCTGGTCTTCCGGACTCCCATGGATTCCAACAGTGTCCACAGTTTCAAAGCTAGTAGGAAAGGAACCCGATATTAATTAGAAACTAATTTGAAGTTACATTGTGCCCACAGGTACCAAAAGGTCAAGGTAAGTAAAATGCATGAATCAAATAGTAAAAGAAAAGTAACCACCCTTTCCCTATGTAATTGACAGATTTACAGGTTACTCAGCAAACTGTTCAAAGACTGTCCAAAGGTGCTTCCAGCAGATTCAGTACATCACCCAAGGACTGACTTTCACATGGACAGGTCCACACACCATGATCCTGACAACTCCCACTGCTGCTAAGGTAGAAAAACAGCATGCCCTACTCCAAACACAAACCAGAAGCTGGTTGGTCTATGTATGGTGAATGTATGAAAACCTCACTATGGACTTCTTTTTATCAGACTTTCGGAAAAGGGAAACTAGAGTAAAACAAAAGCCAACTTAATTGTCACTAAAGGTTAAGATTTTTAATATCAAGAGTTTTGACTGGAAAGGAAATTGTACAGTCCATAGAACATTAATTAGTAATATTTGTTTCTTTAGTGAACTGTAATGCTATTAATTCTGTCTGTTAAATATCTGTTACATGTTATTATATCCCTAGACAGCAGCCTCATACTCTTCACTAAACTAAGTCAAGGATTTGACTTAGGAAATAGAACCAGTGGGGAATGTTGTAAGGTACCAACTGAAAATTGATATTGATATTCTGGGAGGAAAAGTCAGGTTTTCTTATCAGGCTTTCCTGTCCCACCCTCCTTTAGGGAGGGGAAGGAGAAGAATGCAGAAGTTTCTGGCTTGCAAGAACAATAGGTCATTCAGTTTGAAATCTAAAATAAAGGTTAACCTAGAAACTTCTTCTCTTTCAATAGGAGGCAAAATTTACATACCACCTTGCATTGATTGTAGTTCCTCCCGTTCCTGGAATCTTGAGAGTAAAATACCTCTAGGCTACTGAGGAAAGATGAACCCTGAAACATTTGTAAACATCTTTGTGTTACCTTGAGAGTCATAATGTTTCTGTGTATCCCCTAAAAAAATGTTGCCAGCATGTACAGTGACGTCATGCTCTCCCCCTCCCGTGTGCGATCAAGGGTATACAAGCAGCCCCTGATCTATTTTTGGCAGTGCACAATTTGGGCCTGATGCTCCCTGTAGGCCATATGCGGCCAGCTTATTTTATTTTATTTTTTTAAGATTTTTATTTATTTTTATTCATTATAGAGAGGGGGGAGAGAGAGAGAGAGCGAGAGAAGGAGGAAGGAGCAGAAAGCATCAACTCCCATATGTGCCTTGACCAGGCAAGCCCAGGGTTTTGAACCGGCAACCTCAGCGTTTCCAGGTTGACGCTTTATCCACTGCGCCACCACAGGTCAGGCTGCGGCCAGCTTATTAATAAATCTCTTCCTCTAATAAAACTCTTCAAAATTCATCTGGACTTGGTGTCTCTACATGAACTTGATGAAATGAGGTACAGTGCCTTCAAGAATCTGGGGTGCGGTACTTGATAACAGTGTGTTTGCCGTGTCTTTTCTCCTGTGGCGATTGGTCTCAGTACCAATAAGCAGAGTCATCATTGCCCCCTCAAGAGTAGTCTCAAAGAGGCTGCCAGCCCTGCTGCTAAGCAGGAGTGTCCCACTGCACGGGGAAGTCGAATCAGGGACGCCTGACCAACATAGAGCTAGGGCTCTACTGGGACAGGGAAGCACTTCTCTAGGAAGCCAGTGTCTGAGGAGGGTGTGGACAAAAAAAGGGGCCACATGCTGAACCTGACAAGCTCCAGGGAGGCTTGCATGGTGGCCTTACAAATTCAGAGACCTAAAATAACCACACAGGATGGTCTGAAATTGAAACTTTCTAACTAAAAGCAAGCAGTTCATGGTAGGGTGGGTAGTCATGTATAGAGAGGTATTTTTCTCTAACAAAGGTAAAAGGCTTACTTTAATTGAGCCTGGCTCTTGTCTTTTGGATCTACAGTAAGGTACCTGATAATGGCACCAGAGAAAACTCAGGTCCTAGAGGGCTTCTCAGGTGAGAAAGAATTCAGGTGACAGGGTGCAGTGTTCAAGCAAAGCAAGCAGTATATTAAGCAAAGCTGTGCACTTGGCACAAGACACAGGTGGACAACTCAGCTCGTCTGAGCACCGCTACCTGTTGGGGTCTTAGAGATCATATACTTTAAAAAAAAAATTTTTTTTTAATTGCAAGTGAGGATGCCAATCAAGAAGCAATATAGGAATATGTTAAATAAGTTTTATTGTTTTTTGCCAGGTATTATTTAATACTTTTCATAAATATTTTATTTATTTATTTTAAAGATTTTATTTATTCATTTTAGGGGAAAGAGAGAGAGAGAGAGAGAGAGAGAGAGATAAGGAGGAGGAGGAGGAGGAGGAGAGGAGCAGTAAGAATCAACTTCCATATGTGCCTTGACCCGGCAAGCCCAGGGTTTCGAACCGGCAACCTCAGCATTCCAGGTTGACACTTTATCCACTGCGCCACCACAGGTCAGGCGATATCATATACTTTTTAACTCTAACTTTCAAGTTTCCCTTTTGCTAGCCCTGGCCGGTTGGCTCAGCGGTGGAGCGTCGGCCTGGCGTGCAGGAGTCCTGGGTTCGATTCCCGGCTGGGGCACACAGGAGAGGCGCCCATTTGCTTCTCCACCCCTCCCTCTCTCCGTCCTCTCTGTCTCTCTCTTCCCCTCCCACAGCGAGGCTCCATTGGAGCAAGGATGGCCGGGCGCTGGGAATGGCTCTGTGGCCTCTGCCTCAGGCACTGGAATGGCTCAGGACGCAACAGAGCAACGTCCCAGAGGGGCAGAGCATCGCCCCCTGGTGGGCATGCTGGGTGGATCCCGGTCAGGCACATGCGGGAGTCTGTCTGTCTCCCCGTTTCCAGCTTTGGAAAAATGGGGGAAAAAAAAGTTTCCCTTTTGCTGATACTCTGACCATCGTACAGTATTTCAAGGGTGTTTGGACATTTGATGATTTTATTCTGGCAGACCCTGTGATCTTTGACCCCCTCCTTCAGTGGGTGAGATAAAACCCCTTTGTTCCCTTTTCCTGCCCTAGTGCCTGTCTATCCTAAGGATAGCACACCTTTGAAATGTAAGGGTAATTTTTTACTGCAGTCCTCAGAGCAAGCTCATCACCAGAGCAGAAGCCAATCACCCTTACTGTTATTATCACGGTCATTGTTAGCTATAATATTCCAGCCCACATAAAAGAAATTTCAGTATATACATTTTTACTTTCAACCATTACCCTGCTTTCCGTTCTCAGCCTCCTGAATCTATCACCAATTTCATGTTACCCCTTTGTCTTCCGCTTTGCTTCTGATGTACAGAATATGGGGAAAACGCCATTTTCCAGATCACATTTTTAATCTGCTGAGATTTTGATTACCAGCAATTGTGCACAGTTTGGCTAAAATAAACTCATAAATATTCTACAGGTCTGGACACTGCTTAACTTGACAAGGGAAACTTGGGGGGAGGGAGGCTCCCTTCCCTCAATAAACATCTCCAGGGAGATGCCGCCCCTCCATGGAAGAAGAGCCACTCTACACAAGGAGGGCCCCCTTACTGGGAAGGTCACCAAATCCAAGGAGGGAAACCCTCCTCGGAGTTGTACCCTCTCCAGGGAGGGAGCTCCTGTCTAAGGCGAGGCTGCTGCTCCTTTCCAGGGACTGACCCAACCACAGGAGGTGTCCTGCCCTCGTGGGCCCCAGCGCACCCTCGTCTACCACACGCTGTCAGCCCCGCCCCCGTGCCCCCTGCCCCGCGCTGTCCCCGATCCTCCCCGCTGTCCCGAGCGGGATGCCCACCCTGCCCCTCCCAAACCGCCCTGCTCAGTCCCCCCTTCCCCCCGCCCCTTGCCAAACACCCCGCCCAGCGCCGCCGGAACCGCCCCCTCGCTGTCTCCGCCCCACGCTGTGCACGTCCCACGCTATCCCCGCCCCATGCCATCCACGCGCCTCTCCTGCTGGGACTGACCCGACTGGGCTACCTCTGACCTTCCAGCCCCGTGCGGTCCGACCTGCCCCGCACCGGCCCTCCCCTCGCGGTCCACACCCCGTGCCATTGGTCCCATCCCATCACCGCCCGCGCCTTCAAACCGCGCCCTGCGCCGTCCCTAAAATATAGCGTGTAAAGAGATTAAAATTGAAAGATGGAAAAAGACACGTCCATGCGGTGACGCAGAAGTAGGTTGACAGTCTCCGGTTACATGCACTCAGCTTTTCATTTCTAATTGTGCACCAGATTGCAGCAGAGGACACAACTTTCTGGTGACTCTTACCTAGCTGTTATTCTCAAGATGCACACAAGATGGCAGCAAAAACATACTTGTGGGCTTTTTTCCTAGACGGGTCCACTGTGATGTTGATTAAAATATGTGCAAAACATTGGCCCTGGCCGGTTGACTCAGTGGTAGAGCGTCGGCCTGACATGCGGAAGTCCCAGGTTCGATTCCTGGCCAGGGCACACAGGAGAGGTGCCCATCTGCTTCTCCACCCCCCCTCCTTCCTCTCTGTCTCTCTCTTCCCCTCCCGCAGCCGAGGCTCCATTGGAGCAAAAAGATGGCCCGGGCGCTGGGGATGGCTCCTTGGCCTCTGCCCCAGGCGCTAGAGTGGCTCTGGTAGCAGCAGAGCGATGCCCCGGAGGGGCAGAGCATCGCCCCCTGGTGGGCATGCCGGGTGGATCCCGGTTGGGCGCATGCGGGAGTCTGTCTGACTGCCTCCCTGTTTCCAGCTTCAGAAAAATACAAATAAATAAATAAATAAAATAAAAATATGTGCAAAACAGAACAGCAAATGCCCTGGCTGGATGGCCTGGTGGGTTGCAGCATCATGCTGAGATGCAGAGGTGCCTGGTTCAATCCCTGGCTGGGGCACATACAGGAACAGATTGATGTTTCTGTCTCCCTCTCTCCTCCTTCCCTTCCCTGGATTCAATTAAAAAGAAAAAGAGAAAATAAAAATAAAAATTAAGCAACAGCACTGCCCACTACATTAAATGAGAATCCAGACCTGGTAATAATTCCTACTTTAAGACCCTCACATGCCTCACCTTACCTCTTGCTCCCATTTGCCGAATGGAACAGGGACAATTGTTATCTCCATTTCACAGGTATCTGAACTACGGACTGATTCTAACAAAGTTCAAATTCCAGAACCAATGGTCCAAGATGGGTTAGAAGAGTGTGGACTCACAGTATCCTGGACAAAACGAGCAATCCAGGTACTCCTTGCAGCCTTCTGTTGAACATTGAACAGTGGCACCTTGAGATACAATTTTAATTTGTTCTGTAATCAAGCTCGTCAGTCAGTCAACTCGTGTATCAAACTGCCGATACTGGAACAGTGCAACAACGCGCCAACTAGCAGCAGCTTCCTGAATCACGACTCGTATCTCGAAATTTCGCTCAGATCTCGAACAAAAATACAGACAGAACCGCAGCTCGTATCTTAAAAAAGTATGTTGGTCTGTTCGTATCTCAAGGTACCACTCTACTTTAATTTTTATTTGTTTTTTTAAACATTATTTTTATTTTTTAATTTATTTTTATTTTTTTATTTACAGAGACAGAGAGAGTCAGAGAGAGGGATAGATAGGGACAGACAGACAGGAACAAAGAGAGATGAGAAGCATCAATCATCAGTTTTTTGTTGTGACACCTTAGTTCAGGGGTCTCAAACTCAACTCAGCATGTGGGCCGCAGAGCAAGATCACAGCCGTTCGGTGGGCCGCACTAGGTCTACAAAAGGCAACTGTTATGCAACACTTTTCTCACTGCAGTTGAAAACAAAAAAAAAATCAGTACAACAAGCACAATCGTACATGCAGTTTACTCAGTGTCACAAAATGACCAGAAACTGTAGTTTGCATCACAACTGCTGTTCACTAAGCTAATATCTAGCTAGGATGCTAGAGAAATGAAAAATACAAGTAGGCCCCTAGGCTTACTTAATTTTATCCAAAATATTTTGAACTTCGTGGATTAGTCTGCGGGCCGCACAAAATTGTTCGGTGGGCCGCATGCAGCCCGCGGGCTGCGAGTTTGAGACCCCTGCCTTAGTTGTTCATTGATTGCTTTCTCATATGTGCCTTGACCGTGGTCCTTCAGCAGACCGAGTAACCCCTTGCTCAAGCCAGTGACATTGGGTCCAAGCTGGTGAGCTATTGCTCAAACCAAATGAGGCCACACTCCGGCTGGCGACCTCAGGGTCTCGAACCTGGGTTTTCTGCATCCCAGTCCAATGCTGTATCCACTGTGCCACCGCCTGGTCAGGCTTTTTTATCTTTTTAAGAAAAACTGCTCATAACCTGAGGGTCCACTTGCCATGCTCTCACCCGAGGTGGTGTTTGAGGTGGAACTTGGGCAGGAAACGAGATAGGATAGGTGGAGAGGGAGGAGGTGGCCTGGCCCTTCCCAGGTGCTCAACCAACAGATCCCTTTAAGAGCGTCCTCCCCACTTCTACCCCCTCCCTGTCTTTACAATCTGTTCTTCAGTCCAGAGCATTGGTCTGCTTCTACCCACGTGTCCTTCCTCTGAGGCCTCACCTGACAGGAGCTTCCCACAGGCTTGGAATAAAATCTAGAGCTGACTTCTGGCTCCACCACCTGTAAGCTGTGTGATTTCAGGCAAATAAATGAAAACTCAAGTGTCCCCATCCGTCAAATGGGGAGAACGGCTCCCTCTCAGTGGCTGTGAGGATTCAGGAAAGTGGTATGTGTTAGCTCCTGCCAACCGTGTGACCAGCACTCTCTCTCCCTCTGTCCTGTCTTGGTCCATGCCTCATATGACATTCCTATCAGTCCCTTCCTCACTGCAGCCACCACCACATGGCATGAGAGACCTTGGAGCTCAGGACGGCCCTCCTGCACTCTGTCCTTGCTGTTCTCAGCTGACATCCAGGCCAATAATAAACTGATGTGACTGAGCACCCGGAAGCCCAGGCTTACCCGGGGACACCCTCCCAGTCCTTGCTCTCTCACAACCTCTTCGTTTCTTGGAGACCACAGTCCGAGAAGGGACACCAAGGGGCCACCTGAAAAGGGGAGGCATCCAGAGGAAAAGGGCAGAAGGACTCAGTGCCCATAACCCCCACTATTATGACTTGCTCTTGACCTTCTCTAGAAGCAGAGCGGCTATGGCACAGAGGGGCCAGACCCACAGGCCACTAGGCTGTTTTCCCTAAACTCCTTCCTGGCATCTAATGTGAGATCCTCAAGCTGTATCAATAGCTCATATGGCCTTACTGGGGTCCCTGTAAAGATGGGACTATCCAACCTATTCACTTAAAAAAACTTAACTCTTAAAGTTTTTATTTATTAATTTTAGAGAGAGAAGACAGAGAAAGGTGGGGAGGAGCGGGAAGCATCCACTGGTAGTTGCTTCTCCTGTGTGCCTTGGCCAGCAGAGCTTGGGGTTTCTAACCAGCAACCTCAGCATTTCCAGCTCGATGCTTTCTTCACTGCACCACCACAGGTCAGGCTATTTATTGATTTTAGAGAGCAAGAGGAAGGTGAGTGGGGGGAGACAGACAGAGGCCGAGAAAGAGAAACAATGATGTGTTGTTCCACTTATTTAAACATTTAATAGTTGCTTCTGACATGTGTCCCACATGACATCAAACCCACAACTTTTATATATTGGGAGGACACTCTAACCCACTGAGGTACCCAGCCAGGGCTCCACCCTATTCATTTTGTAAGCTAGCTCTCAATGTGCCAATATGGATTATCTGTGTCCATGTCTAAGAACTGGGACACCTTCCAGTGCGTGATGACCTGGGCCTCCTTCACTCACCCCTGCCCGACTGGAACGCAGGGGACAATGAACTTCTGAGGACACAGTGGGTTCCTGAAATGGGCCATCAAGCCTAGAAATACTTGAGCTTTTATGCTGATTAAGCTTAAGCTCAATGGAATGCTGAAGCTTCTTCCTAAAACAGGCCTTCTTAGAATTATAAACTATAATGTGCTATTTCCTTACCTCTCTTTTTTCAACAATAGCCAGCTACCTGTCCTTGTAAACACAACAACCATTACTTGATAGACACCAGACGGTGGCCACAGACAGACTCGGGACCCCAGACACAGACCCTACGTTCCTCCACATAAACAACAGTCCCCAAACCAAAAGTAAGACCCTGGACTCTAAGCCCCAAACCAAACACTGTTCTCCAGACCCAAGTCAGACCCTAGAACCCAAATGCCAGACACCAGAGACTGACACAAGATCTTGGACACCAGATGCCACACATTACATCTTATGACTAGAGCTGTGTGTGGGCCCCACCCTGGAAACCAGGACATGGAGACACACACAGAGGGACCCCACACTCCAGATGCCACACAGCTCAATATAGATTCAACCACAGACCCCAGAGACTGAATCCACATCTGTAACTGAGACCCCACAGCCAAACTACAGACATGGAGCCAGACAACGCACCCAAGTTTCCACACGACAGATGCAGGAGCTGAACCAGATCCTCATAATGTAAACACAGCCGGGACTCAATACAGAAAACTCATGACTCTGAGTCCAAGCAGCTAGCTTCTCAGATGTGTCTTCATGCCGCTAAATGAGGGAACACTACAGAATTCCACCAAACCCTACAAAAATTAACCCAAACAGCTGACAGTGAACAAAAATAACAGTGACCCCAGCTGGCAGATGTCCACATCTCAGCTGCAGCACTTTCCTGAAGTTAGTTTCTCATCCTTTCTCTTCACATGTCCAGCTCATCGATAGTGTGGGGGATAAAAAACAAACAAACATATTTTTCCTCGTACCTTATAAGTTCCAACAGCTGTGGTAATTATCAAAGGAACTCTATCAGATGAACAAGAGATACCCAACATACAATACATGCTCAAGGTGAATTCATATTCCAAAGAACAGAAGACAGTGAGGTAACAGGGGGTCCTCTCACAGAAAGAAGGCTCTGCCTTGTGAAGGTAAGGGGTCGTGCCCATAAGCTCTGGGTCCAGGAATTGTGGAAGGGTCTTGTCTGACACAGGAGTCCTGTCACATTGGTTCTTTTCCCTGTGAGCATAGGAAACAGGCCCACCAGAGAGAACGGGGGTCCTGTCACATCAGCTCTGGAACCTGTGAGTGTGAGGAGAGGTCCCTCCCTGAGAGAGTAAGGAGGGCATCACGTCATTTTTGATCCACGTGAGTGCAAGGAAAGGTCTTCCCCTGAGAGCACACAGCATCCCATCACACACACTCTGTTATTTGACGGCGTGGAAGAGTCACAACTGAGAGAGTAGAGGGTCTGGGTTCGATCACATTGCCTCTGGTCCCTGTGATGTTAGAAGGGGGTCCTACCACAGGAGTCATGGTACAGCAGTGTTGGGTCTTCTGACTGGTGTGGGGCCCCACCTGGGAGGGAGTAAGGTGAGGTTTGGATTTTGTCTCCATTGAGAAGAGTCCCACCTGGGAGAGTGGTGAGCTTTCTCCCACACACTTGAGTTCCTACCATTATGGAGACACAGACATCCAGAGCTGGGGGTGATGGGAGATGCCTTGAACACTCACTGTGTCCCTGCAACATGACAAAGGCAGATGCTCCGTAAATGGGTGCTGTTCCCATGGTGCACACTAGCTGCTTTTGTGAAAGAGAGAGATAGGGACAGACAAGAAGGGAGAGATGAGAAGCATCAACTCTTAGTTACAGCACCTTAGTTGTTCATTGATTGCTTTCTCATATGTGCCTTGACCGGGGGGGAGGGGGCTACAGCAGAGTGAGTGACCCCTTGCTCAAGCCAGCAACCTTGGGCTCAATCTGGTGAGCCTTGCTCAAATCAGATAAGCGCATGCTCAAGCCGGGGACCTTGGGTTTTGAACCTGGGTCCTCGGCGGCCAAGTCAGACACTCTACCTACTGCGCCACCGCCTGGTCATAAGAGCTCCTTTTAGCACTTTCAACTTTTTAAAGTTCTCGTAGATATTTTACCCAAGGCCATTTCAAAACCTATTGGTTTCCACTATTCTTTTTGCCAAAAATGGGGAACCCAGGCTGGGGTTCGTGAGCCCACAGCTCAGTGGGAGGAGACGGAAGCAGGTTTAGAGTGTTTCCTGCCGGCGTGCAGCTGAGTGTGTGCAGGGCTCCACTCAGACAGCGTAGACAGTCCAGTCACACTGGCTCTGCCTCCTCGGAGTGTGGCCAGCCGTCTTCCCTGAGGGAGTCTGTCTGCACCTCTCAGCCCAGGACTTTCTGTGCAACTTGTACACCAGATGTCAGACATGTGGATCCAGGGAACAAACCTATCAGGACCTTTGTTTTGTCACCTGTAAAAGTTGTCACTTTCATAGTTTACAACATGCTTTGTAGAAAACCTTGGCTTCAGAGTCGGCTCTGCCGCCTAAAAGCCTGTGAGGTTGGACCTCGCCGTGCTTACGTGAACTGGTGTGAGCAGAATTAGTGTGCTCCCAGATATGGTATGCAGTCCAGCTGATGGACTCACTAAAAGTGGTCCAATCGGAATGACACTCCTACTTTAGAACCTGAGACGTGTAGCCCAGAACTACCCTCACAGGCTAGCTGTACCGATTCCCCACGCCTGCTCACCCCCAGCCCCCTCCACTCATGTGACAAGCTCTGGACCACATCACTAACTTTGTCTGGGTTCTGATAGGTGGACAGAAATATAACGCATAGCCACTGACAGACACCACACCCAAAGTGAAAGAACAGGTGGGAAAATCGGTATTCAACGACAGCCTCGATTTCTTTGTTGCTTCCTGTGCCATCTCACCTCAAGCACTCACAACGCCCACAGGGAGGTGACAGAGGAAAACAGGACTTCTTACTCCACAGACAGGGGAAAACCGAGCCTCCTCAGAGCCCCCGGGGCCTACACCTTCTCCTTCCTTCCTTCCTCGCTTTGGGGAGGTTTCACACTCAACCATACAGGAGAGGGGGTCACTCCAGACCTGACCCACTCAACGTGTCCTTAGCATAACCCCCGGAATGTTAACATTCTACCTTGTAGCAACACGCTGACACACAAAGAACATGGAAAACACTGTGGTCCCACGAAGTCATCAGTGGATGAAGTTTCAGATTCGTCCTCCCTCCTCTGATGGTACTTCCTACATTTGAGGCAGGGGAGGTGAGGGCACCCCACGCCCAGTCTCCATCACCATCTATCTCTCTCTCCCCTCCTCTCCCCCACCTCCTTCCCTCCTGCAGTCCCCCGCCCTCTGCTGTGTCTAAGAGCTGTTTTTGTGTGAGAGATAGGGACAGACAAGGGAGAGAGATGAGAAGCACCAATTCTTCGTTGCAGCACCTTAGTTGTTCATTGATTGCTTTCTCATGTGCCTTGACCACAGTGTGTTACAGTAGACCGAGTGACCCCTTGCTCAAGCCAGCGACCTTGGGCTCAATCTGGTGAGCTTTGCTCAAACCAGATGAGCCCACGCTCAAGCCAGCGACCTTGGGTTTTGAACCTGGGTCCTCGGCAGCCAAGTCAAACACTACCCACTGCGCCACTGCCTGATCATAAGAGCTGTTTTTAGCCTGTTCAACTTTTTTTTTAATCCTCTAATTTTACCCAAGGCCATTTCAAAACTTACTGGTTCCCACTATTCTTTTGCCAAAAATGGAGAACCCAGGCTGGGGTTCTTGAGCCCGCAGCTCAGTGGGAGGAGACTGTCTCTGCCCTTGAGGGTCTGTGTCTGTGACAAAGAATGAAGCAGATTTAGACCCATTAACAAAATAAAGTGTCCCCAACTTTCTGCATGCACAAAAGACCTGAGCAGTGAGCACAGAGCTGGTGTGCTTGTTAGACAAGTGACCTTACCTGGGAGCCTGTGATGGGGCAGAGAGGCTCCAGACGGGGCACTAAATGGTGGACAACTACTCAGGGCACGCATGTGGTGCCCAGGACATCGTGGGGTGACAGGGACACACATGGGGTGATGGGACTTGGGAGTGATACATGACTCATCAGAGCACCTTGGGTGTGTAGTGTGTTTACTCTTTTTCAAGTGTCCTTACCTTCGGGTGTCCTCACTCCAGTATTTCTGAGGACACAAGTGCTCTTTGGGACAAGTTCAATGACCTCCACTGGGTGTGGGGTGGAAGTGGACGCAGGTGAAGGGGTGGCCCTGTGTCCTCACCTCACCAGGGGTCATTGTACTCGTCCCTGCTCCCGTCTTGTTTAGATTTTCCCTGAGACAAAGTCGATCCTGCCAACGGGTTACCTTTTCCTCTGGACTGGACCCGGATCGTGGGGACAGACTGCCCGGGGGGGTGTGGTCCGTGTGTGTGTGGGGAGGTTTGGGTGCAGCCACCATGAGTGAGGGGTTCTGGGTTCCTGACGAGACCAGGTGGTGAGGGTGGGAGGAACTCTTTGGGGGAAGACGTGGTGGAAACTAAGACAAAACCTGCTGCAGAAACAGTGCGACCCCCTAACACCACAAACACCCGACCACAGCCCCCAGCCCATGAAGGGTGAAGCTGTCTGCAGCCCCACAGCCAGTGGTTAGGAGGGCGGTAGGAGCTCAGACATTTTCCGTAAACAGCTGGGGCCAAATTAATGAGCCACGAATACCCCAGAGGAACCACAGGCCTCCTGCCGACCCCATCGCTGGACCCTGGAAACATGCAGAGCCAAGAACAGCCCCCAGGGAAAACCATCACTGGTGGGTCGGTCACCCTCTCACACCTGCACTGGGACGCCCCTCGCTGCTGTCTCAGACGAAGGTCCCAGGGACAAAAGTGACACGTGTGCCCGAGGTCCCCTGTGGCCAGCAGGCTGGGCAAGGCCAGGAGGGCCGAGGAGAGCTCCCTGCCTAGCGCGGAGGTTCCTGCCGCAAGCGGTCCTCAGGCGGCAGGGGCGCGAACAGGCGCCCGCGGGAGCAGCTGGGAGCCGGGGGAGGCGGCACGGAGAAACAGCACCCCCCCCCCCCCAGAAATCCAGGAAAAGACGGGGTTGGTGAGACCCGGGGACTGGCCTGGAAGTGACGCTCAGCGTCCCGAAATCTGAGACAGAGGGCTCTCCTGGACGGGGTAGCTCCGTCCACCGCTAACCCTGTAAGCGTCTCCTTCGCAAAGCCGGTCTTGTCCCTTCCTGTCCCCGAACCCCGAAATCGTGGCTGCAGGCTCGGGGACTTCGCGCAGAGGCATCCAAGCAGGCGGCGGGGAAGATGTTCACAGTGCGGGGGGGGGGGGGGGGGAGGAGAGGACAGGACGGAGCCCCAGGGGGACCGGGGAGGTGAGGGCCGTGGGAGGAAATCAGGACCCCCCCAGGAAGAGGTTCTACCTCCTTTTCCGGGGTGTGGGGGGGCAGACCGCTTTTGGACTCACTCCCCCCTGCACGGCTCCTCTAGGTCCCGAGAACCGGAGACGAGTGATTGACAGGGAGACAGACGGAGTGACAACCTGGCCGGGGTGGGGCGGGGCGCAGTGGGCGGGTCTCAGCAGGGCACAAGGAGGTCGCGGGCTGTCTCGCCCTCAGCCCCCACATGGGGGGCGGTGTACCGCCTCCAACGCCAACACTGGGGACACCGTGCAGCTGACCGGAGCACCTGGCCTTGCTATGTGCCCTGGCCCCTTGGCCCCAGCCCACCCAGGACGGACACAACCCAAGTGCTACCCACGGGCTGCAGGAATGCTGAGGGTCCCCCAACAGCCGAGAACGCCGAGCTACAGGGGAGCCCTGTGTGTGTATGGGGGGTGCTGATTCTGTCCTCAGCTCCGCAGTCACAAATGTCCTGCACAAAGCGGTTGGCCCCAACCCGGAAGTCTCCGCAGAGGTAACCACGGAACCCCCCACCTTTCTAACCCTGAGCTTCCCGTCCCGCAGAACCGGTCAGAGCACAGCCCGCTGCCCAGGCTGACAACGGACAGGCAAGGCGGCAGGTCCCAGAAGGTCCAACGTGGACAAGACGTCACAGAGGGGAGACGTTAACAGTGCCCAACGGCTATGTCCCCTTAGGGCACTGGGCTGTCCTGGGGGAGGGGGGCGCTGGGCAGAGTGACCTGAGGGAGGGGCTGATGGGCCTGAGCTGAATGGACAGAGGAGGAGGCTGTGGGGAGTGGGTGGGCAGCAGTATGTCCCCGAGACCACAGCTGCCCTGGGACACCTGCAGCCAGCAGCTCGGAGGACGGATGCCTAGAACTGAGGGGCGAGGACTGCACCCCAAAAACCTGCACTGAGCTGCCCAAAATGTCCCTCCCATCTCATTCACCACTGGGTCCTGTCCTCTCACCGGGGAGGGACATGGGGGCTCAAGGTACTTTGCTGACTGAACAGCCCACTGAGCCAGAAAGAGAAGCCAGGAGGGAGGAGGGTGAGGGACCCCTGCTGGGTCCCGGTCACCTCGTGTCTGGTCAGCGATGGGGCTGAGGGAGTCCACAGGATGAGACCCACTCAGGAAACCCAGTTCCCTCACTCAGGCAGCACACCATGCTGGGGTCTGGGACAAAGGCAACTCAGGACTGGGAGGGCTGGACACTTCAGGTAAAGACAGGGACACTTGCTGAACTGCTGCTTACAGATCAGAGGCCCAGGCCGCAGGCACGAAGCCACCAGAGGGCTGAGATGAAGGCATGTTTGCTCTGGCCTGGGGCCCAGAGGGACCAGGAGCAAGGACCACAGTCAGAGTGGGGTCGGGCCTTCAGGTCACTGCCTGTCCTCTGACCACTGACCCTGTGGTCACACACAGGACAGTCGCCTTCCCCATCCGGTGTCCTGTGACCATGGGGCCTTATGGCCTTGGCTGAGCATCCTGACACCCCCAAGAGGGTCTGTTCCCCACACACTGGAGGCTGTGAGGGCCGTGGGTCTCCCTTCCAGCTGGGCAGTGCTGTCCCCACAGTGGGGTCCTGCTCTGGACTTAGGGGTTGCAGCTGCTGCCACCCTGGAGCTCAGCAGGGCTGTTCCAGGTAGGGGCCCCTTCTCCTCCTCCCCTTCCCAGGAGTGGGTGTTCCTAGCGTCCAATGGAGGTCCGTGGGAGTGTTTTCAGAAGTGCCTGAGTCTGAGGAGGGAGGGAGAGCAGAGTGGTGGACCAGCTGGAAACTCTGCTGGAGGGACGGAGGCTGGAGGAGCTCAGTGAGGTCTGCGGAGGTGAGTGAGGTCCTCTGAGGTGAGGGACTGAGGTCCCTGAGGTCTGTCTGGACTGAGGCTCCACAGGAAGCCAAGCCAACAGGCACAGCATGGTCCCTATGGGGCCCCCTTTCCTGTCACTCAGACTCTGCCCAGACCTGGACCCCAGGGATCCCGAGGGAGGGGGCAGAGGGACCCATGTGCCCTGCAGGCAGCAGGGTGTAAACCTTCTGGGCTCAGAACCGCTGACCCAGGGGACTGGGGCCTGACAAGCCCCACGGGGCTCAGGGCTGCTGAGGGAGGACTCAGCGCCCAGCTCCCCTGTCCCTGCTGCCTGTGGGCAGGGCTTCCTGGACTGGCGGTGCCGTGAGTGTCTGGGTACCTGGTGAGGACCAGGACAGGAATCACCGCATCAGCACCAACCACTTGCACTATATGTCCCTATTTCCTGTGTACTTAACACTCCGGTGGCATTTCAAGCTGTGGGGACCCAGGACTGTTGGCCCCTCCCAACGCAAGCTGCTTCTAAAGGTGCAAACGACCTACCGGGGATTAGGTCCCTGAAGAGAGCCACCTGTTACCTCACACACAAGGCCCATACCGCTCCGTTAGCTCTGACATCTCCCTTAGCTAAAACCCCACCCGCAGAAACGAGTCCTGTGTGGCCCCAGGCATGCAGGGGACTCCGCATCGTCCCAGAAGCCTGGGCGCTACCTTCCCAGGCCCACAGCCCGGGCCCCAGGACCTCGAAGGTCACGGAAGTACCTCCTTTGTGCACCTGGCCTTCCCGAGCCAGGGGCTCCTGTTCACAGACAAAGGATGGACCCCAGCCACGGTTTCACGTCACTTCTGTCCTGGAAGGGATGTCAATCCTTGTGCAGCTCCTGCTAGGGAACATTCATCCTAAAGGCAAGGGCACCAGACGTTACATTGTCTCAGCAAAAACCCTGCTCGGGCCCTGCTGGACTGGATTCTCTTTGGGGTCAACTCAGCCATTTCCCACAAGACAGACCTGCTCACGCTTCGGGGGCCAGGATGTCGTTGTGACACAAAGGCCCTGAGACCCTGAGCTGGGCACCACGCGCTGGGATGTCAGGCCATGGCTCAGCCTGGTTGAGCACAGCGGACCAGGTATCAGGGCTACAGGCTGGGACGACTCACAGTGTCTCTGATGTAGCGACTGTCAACCCCTGCACACCCACATTTCCTTCGTTCCTGAGCCAGGAACCATCCACAGCAGTGACTTCCTGCCAGACAACAACGAACTCATGTGAAACTCGGCTTTGACATTGATTTTTGTGGTCAGACAACCCAGGCGTTGAGAACACACATGAAGGAGCTTCAGAAATGTGAACTGTGTCCCAGTCCCAGGGAGCTATTTCTAAACATGGAATTATGCTCTCCTTCCTCCCATTTATCTTTGATTTATAAAGAGTTCTCAGGCTCACAATACCTTCAGCCTCCCAGGGGCCATTAACCAAAGGTCTGCATGTAATTGTAAAGATGACCCCCTCCAGACTTTTTGTTAAAGGGACGCGTTCTTCCAGCAGGACGTTCCGGGAAAACTGACTTCCAGGCTGTGGGCAGGGACTGCCACTATGAAGCCGCTCAATAAATGTTTGTCAAGGAGCCACCAGGTACATGCTGACCTGGGCTCTCTCTCTCTCAAAACACTCCCTCATCAGACACATGGTGGACACCTTCTGGTCTGCCCAGCCCAGACCACCTTCCCCTGAAGACACAATGGCCTCCCTCCCACTTGTGGTTTTCTCAGGGTCGGGGCTCCTGTGGGCCCAGTGGGCCCTGTAACCGGGAGGGGACAAGACTGTCAGTGGTACAGAGTGGTCTTGCACCTGTTCTCCCCCACACGAAGCCCAACGTTTCCTCTCTGGGGCCCCAAGACCCCAACCTCGTCCTCCTCCTGGCGGCCCCACTGAGCTGAGCCCCCGCAATGCTGTCAGGACCAGGCAGTGGGCCAGGCTGTGCCTGAGGCAGCCCTGGGGTGAGCTCTTTCCTCCTCGACTCCAGGAGTAAGGACAAGGGTGCCGGCCATGGGGGTACCAAGAGGAGAACCCGCCCGAGAATAGAACCTCCACCCAGCCTGGTCTCTCTCCCCAGCCAGGGAGGAAGTGGCCTGCAGCAGATGAAGCCTGGAACTCGCTGGATGGGCGGGTGTGGGCAGCAGCCAGGAGAGGACGTGAGGCAGCCTGCAAAGGGACAGTGCTGCCCCCAGGTGGCCGCCGGCTGCAGCACACTAGGCAGGACCTCAGGGCCCGGAGGGCACCCCAGGAGGAGTCCTCCACCCCCAGGGGCTCCTCAAAGCCCCACCAGCTCAGAGACCCACGGGGGCTGATCCCCAAGGCTGGGCTTTAATGGAGACAGACAGCAGATGCTCTGCTGCCCCGGCTCATGGGGCTGTCCTGTCCCCATGGGGCCACGAGGGCGCCCCGCAGCACCTCCACTCTGTGGACAGGACGGGGCAGCCAGGACCACAGGCTCACTCTACACTCGCCCTACAGGGTCCCTAGGAGCCCAACTCACGGGGACAGCGGGATAGGGCCGTGTCACCCATGGGCAGCCTCAGGAGCCTGTGTGCTGTCTGTCCTGCACCCAGGATGCCCCGTGTGCAGCTGTCCTGAGGTCACTGTAACACCCGACCATGTCACTGTTCTCTCAGTCTGGGGCTCGGGAGTCTGCAGGGGTCTCCAGGGGCTGAAGTCAGGGTGTGGCAGGGCCGGTTCCCCCAGAGGCCATGGGAAGGGGAAGTGTTGTGGGGCTGGTTCCCCAACGCTGCAGGGGACACTCGGAGGCCCCATGGTTTCAGCTCAGAAGCACCCTGTGGCTGGGCTCTCCTGTCTCGCAGCTGCAACCTCGGGAGGAGAGCCAGCCGACATGACGCGGCGACCAGGCAGCGCCCGAAGTCCTCCCCTCGTCCTCTCCGTGGCCCGCGGACTCCCGGCCTAGGGACCCGCCTCTCTCCCTGGCTGGGGGGAGGGCCCAGGTTGATGCGTCTTTTCATTCTGGAAAGAGCTTCTGGAATTTGCCGTAAGCGGAGTTGCTAATGATGGCCTCGAGGTCGGTCACACTGGCCTCGGGGACCACGTGGATGTCCTGCATCGTGGCCTCCTTGCTCAGCCAGCTGCCGCGAGGGCGCCTTAGGGCGGCACACACAAGCGCTCCCGATGGGCGCATGCAGACTCCTTACTCCGACGACGCGTACAGGGCCTGTGCGTCTGAGTGTGCAGAGGGGCGTCCCGCCGCGCAGGAAGGGGGTCAGGCCGGGCGGGGACGGGCACTGCCTAGCGTCGGGGCCTCGACCAGAAGGGAATCAAGGCTACGCCCATGTGAGGCGACTGGGAACACGCGGGCTCTGCGGGACCCCGCAACTTCTTCTTCCTTATCGGCCTGTTCCCTAAACCCCACCCCAAACCGACGGGCTAGTGTCTCCTTCCTAGAAGGCTCAGGGTGTCTTGTACCTCACGTGCACCGTTAAGTTATTTTAACTATAAACCCCGGGAAATGAAAACAGTGTCGCCTCACGGCTCACTGCTGCAAAAATAAAATGACCAGAAGAAACACTGTACTTTGTACTCATACACGACGCCCTCGGACAAAAAATTACCTACTCGAACAGCGTCCAAAATCTGTAATCATGGCGAAAACGCTCCCAAATGAAAAAAAAACAAAACAATGTCTGCTCCGGCGTCCCTCACCCATTCCTCAGCTCCCTAGAGGACACACCTGAGAGTCCGCGGCATCCAAACAGCACTCTGCGTCCTCCCTTCACGGAGGAACCACAAGTACCCCCAGACTCTTCTCAGCCTTTCCCTGTCCTTGCAAACACAGAAAACGACATACTTAACAAAGTGACACCCACTGTCCACGTTGCACCGAGGACACTTTTTGTTTGATGCATACGGACCCCTCCCACTAGCAGCATCTGGAGAGCGAAGCTCTGGGAATTAAGAAGCTCGTTTCATAAACCTCCCCGCCTGCGTGCCATTGGGTCTTCTCTGCTCCCTTCCTCGGACCCCCGGACCCTCCGCGGTGGCACAGGCGGCTCCCACCCACACGACCTGGGTTAACTGTTCACACGCCGCTCTGAACAAGAAAAGCCCTGTCCTCCTACCCAGCCCCGGGGACGCCGGAGGACGAGGAAATTGAGGCGGAGGTGAGCCAGGAGCCTCCCGCGGCGCACCCTCTCGGACCCCCAGCCACCTCGGTTGCCGACTCCCAGGACCGCGGGACCGCGTCCTCGTGCCCACCCTGCCCCGTGAGAAGCTGAAGGACTGGACATTAGACTCACCTGCGACCCAGCGCGCTCCGCTCTGCGCTCTCGGCCTTTCCACCCACAGAGGGGAGACGCCCCCCGCAACCTCCCTGGCCGTGGGGGTCCCGTGTCCTGTGTCTGTCCCTACAACAGTTTCTTGCGGGTCGTACCTCCATAGGCCCAGTTCCCGTGCAGACTGCTCAGCTGCCTCTCATTCTGCACCAACCCTCCCGTCCGCCCCGACCCCACCCGCCTCTGAGCGCACGTTCCCCAAACCCCTTCCCTGAGCTCCTCGCTCAGCACCTCTCATGCACCCCCTCTTCCCGGACCCCCGAGGACAGTCCCGTCCGCCTCCGACCGCGGGCCTGGTGCCCTCCCTTCTCGGTCTGGGCGCCTCCAGCCCCGACCTGCTCGGACCACGGCCGCGTTCGGCGGCACCTCCTTCACGGCCCTCCCCTGGCGCGGCCCTGGCCCTTCCTCCCTCTTCCCGGGGCTGTGGCTCCTCCTCCGCCTCCCGTCACCTGTCACCGACCTGCTGCCTTCTCCTCAGGTGCTCGCGCTGCAGGTCACCGTGCCCTCCCCACGAGTGTCCGTCGCCGAGACCTCAGCCCCAGCGCGCTGTCGGGTGTCTCCTGTCCCGGAACGCGAACGTGTAGATGCGTCCACGCTGCGTGCCTGGACTCGCGCCGCGGAGGGGAAGAGGAACAAGGGAGGGGCAGCGGTCCAGAAGAGAGTCCGGGAACCGGCCAGCTGGTGCCGATTTCCACGGCACCGCGAGACCTCGGCTGAGGAGGGCTGCGTGGCCGTGACGTCCTGGGGGTGCAGAGAGCTTCCACGGGGCAGGAGAAGAGGAACTGTCCCCAAAGTTACTTTGGAACCGGTTGACGAGGCTACTGTTTCTTTAAGGGCTTTACTTTCAGAGCCCTGCCGAGGGAGGTTCTTTGCTTGCCCATATTTTGTTTAACAGTATTTAATGTCGGTACCGGTACAGACGAAGACACCAGTGTACCGATCAGCACACAACACACACATGATTTCCTGTGGCTCATGGTTTATGTGGCTAAGCGGGTAATAAAAAATTAAAGACACCACTTTAGGATCAGGCAACCGCTATGCAGGGAAAGAACAGAATACTGTCAGGAACAGACACCAATGATCCCGGAACACCTTTCTTGGAAGAAGTGGCCTGGAGGCTGAGAACTAAAGTGCAAAAACCAAACCCCGGCCGGGTGGCTGACTGCACAGACTGGTGTCCCGTCCACCCTACATGATGTGGTCGCTCACGACTCAAGGCAGGCACAAGAAACGACAGATAGGAACACCAAGAAACAACTGCATGGAACAATGATTGTGTGTTTCTCCATCTCTCTCCCAATACCCTATCTCTAAACTCAATGAATGAAATATAAGCAACAACACAACTTAACGTGCAGCACCATTGCTCTGCTGGTCCCTTACTGACTGACAGTCTTTCTGCCTCACTTTCTCCGCTCTTCAGCGTTCACACACTTCCCGTCCCCATACAGACGCCTCCACGGAGGCTGCTCAGGTGCGCTGTGCTGCCTCAGCAACTGGGGACCGGACCGTCTGAAGCAGCGAGCAGTGTCTGGCAACCGAACTGACTGGACACCACTGTCCTGGGAGTTCCATGACCACCGGTGGCACGAGTGCCCCGTGGGTCAGATGGGCAGATCCAAAAACCCCTGCCCACTGAAACCTCTGTAGACAACTGTCCTTGCCTCATAAATCAATCTTTCCTACTGGTGCTATGTAACTAATAACTGACATTCTTTATCTTTTACTTTCCACAATCCACCATCTACAGACCCACTTTTTATCATGGTGAACAAGTGCCCAGAAAAGAATCTCTCAGGTGACTTTAAGGAGACATGGTATCACTTACAGAATGCTTCTCACTCTCAGAACACTGTGCCTCCAGACTTCATTTCACTAAAAATACTAAAAGTTCTGTTACTAACTTATTTTTAAATTAACCTAAAACTCATAAAAACAGTTTTACCAAAAATGATGTCAATTTCCCAAGGATGTCTATAAATTTCTTAGAATATAAATGGAAACATCAACAAAATTTTTAATAACATGGTCTTATGTTCCCTTCAACAGTTGCAATAAGTAGAGGAACAGCCTGGCCAGGTGGTGATGCAGTGGATAGTGTGTGAACCTGGACACTGAGGATCGAGATTAAAATCCCTGAGGTCCCTGGATTGATCACAGGCTCATTCAGCTTGAGTATGTGGTGACCAGCTTCAGCATGACATCATGGACATGAGCCCATGGTCTCTGGGCTGGAGCCCTTCCTCTGACACATTCACAGACACTGCTGATGAAAAGTGCAATGACATTTCCAAACTTTTTGCAAAACAGCAGCAGGGATGGAAAGAAATATTCTCTTATGAAGTGCTATTTGTTCCCAACTTCCCCACTGAGGGCAACAGAACAATGTGTCCTATCCCAGTGACCCCTATTCAGGAGACATTCCGCAAATGCAGAATGCAGAGCAGCATGCATCAGAGTGCATCAAGGGATCCCACACTTGCAGACGAGTGGGTCCCTAGCCGATGGTTCCTGTTCATCAGACTAACAGAAGGCATGACACAAAACATGCAGCAGAGCCAAAGTCAGGACCCCACACACTCAAGGGAGGCTCAGAGGAGCACTGTAAGCCCCAAGGGAGGACCGAGGACTTCCAAGCTAAAGTTCTTGCCCAGACATGGTCCTGGCCATAAAGACCAAAACCTAGAAACACATTGTAAAAATAGAAGGTCACATGAACTGAAATCTATGAAAACCTCAGACACAACCACACCAAGAAATATAGCACACACCAAAGCAGCTTCCTTATTCACTTTTCCCTGGAAGCACATACTCTGGGCAAAGCTCTCACCTCTCTAAACAGGATGTCAGCAGCACAATAAAAACAGAGACAAAGAGGAAAGGGTAGATCCCTCTGCATCAGCTGAATCACACACAGTAGAAAGACACGCACCACTCCCCAATAAAGCACTGAGGGAACAAGCAAAGGAAGGCAATCAAAGTTACTGAATAAGTAACTAAATGACCTAATAAGTAAACAAAGGGGAAACATAAACAAATCAAGGGGAAAATGAATGAATAAAAACCGAGAAACTACGAAAGCGAATGAAGAATGACTACAGAAACAAATAAGGAAGACAAATAAAAGGAGTGATACTTGGAGCAGCCACCTATCTGAACAGTTTCTGATGCCAAGGCTAAGACCTAAGACAGAGATAATGGTCAGAAGACCCAGAGGCCCAGCAGACTCTGCTGTTCCACTCCGGAAAATGGAACAGAGTGACCCAAAGCACTCCTTCCATTTCCCAGAAGATTGTCTCCACATCAGCACTACAGCAGTTTCGGAAAGTAGCAATGTCATGGAAATCAATCTCGAATAGCCTATTACTCCTACCTGTAAGAAAGAAACAGATGCTTTTGTTCTCTTGAGAACCTCGTCCGTTTTCACAGCTGCAGTATGAATCGTACACAGAATCAGCGACACCATAATCACTTCTTCACTATATGAGAAACCTCAGGATTTGTTTGTATTCACACAAACCAATACCAACGGCTTTCTGAGAAAGAGCGCTATTCTCAAGACGGCCACTAGAGGGCACCAGAAATCTTTCATTTTTTCAAGTGCCCTCCTCTTAGGCGGTTTTCTCAAGATTCAGCATCAGGAGGCAGAAATCAGAGCATCAGAACAGATCACACTGTCAAGGACTACACAGCCCTGTCATGGGCCTTCTGGTGCATGTCAGCAGTTACAAAGGAATGACCGCAGAAGGGGTACAGCCTGTGATCCCAGCCAGACAGTCAGTGGGGATCCTTTTCAACTGTCACTCCCACTCTGAGTCCTAGAAATGAATGAAAGAGGCACCACTCTTTTCTGTACATGGACAGAGAGAGAGACTGAGAGAAAGATAGATATTGACAAATAGGAAGGTAAACAAATAGGAAGCATCTGTTCTTTATTGAGGCACCTTACCTGTTCATCTATTGCTTTCTCGTATCTGCTGTGACTGGGGTAGGGGGCTTTACAGTACAGCCAGGAACCTGCTGCAAAAGCCAGCAACCTTGGCCTTCAGGCCAATGAATCTTGGGATCAATCCAGTGACCACAAAGTCACATCTATGATCCCATGTTCAAGCCAGAGAGCCCACAGTAAAGCTGAGGAAACAGGACTCAAGCTGCATGAGCCACTGCTCAGGCCAGAGAGCTCGGGGTCTCAACCCAGGGTCTACTGCATCTAAGGCTGAAGGTCTATGCAATTCACCACCTGCTATTATGGACGGGCAATAGCAGTCTTCATAGACAGGGTTGGGTGATCTGGGTGAAGAACTCAGTAGACTCATCCTGCAACCATGTCACTGGATCATGACAGGGATAGGAAAGCATGCTCCCTGGGAAAACATCAGTGACACAGTACGACCACATGCTTCGACTGTGAGTGGACACACTACAGGAAAGCAGAGTACTGGACGATGCCACAGGACCTCAGTCCTGCACTTCTGAAGGATTACAGAGAGAACATAGAGATCTGCCACGGGAGCCTACACGCATTCACCCTTAGAGGCTCACCTGCCCTAGGACATGAGCACTGGGTCCAGGAAGCACATTCAGGCAGACGTAAAGGGAGAGATGCACACCAAATGTATTGGGACCCGCCCCCCTGAAGCCCTGGATTGTGCAGTCAGTGCATGTCCCACTCCTCTGACCTTCCCAACGCACCTCTGCGAGTAATACAGGGATTCCCTGTCATAACACGGCTATGTCCTCTCACCCTGTGGAGGATGCCCTGGACAAAGCACTAAAACTGCTGGCTATATACGTGTAATTCGCATTGGCTACAAGGAGAAGACTGGTGCCCCTCAAAGGCATCTTTATTCCAACCTCTCTGGACAGAGAAGTCACCCTTCACTGCATTACAGGTGAAATGATTGAGAGCTCAGGCAGGGAGCAGGTCAGGAGCAACCCCCAACTTGTCCTCTGGGTGGCAGCACTGGAGTAAGAAAACGGAAATGTGGATCCCAGTGCAGAAGAACTTGACCTCAGACGATCTTCGATCTTCGGGATCCTTTCTCCGCGCCCCAGTATTCAGCATATGCAAGCATGGGCTCCCTGAGAGTATGGAGGTGTATCTCTGACTCCTATGGAGTGTGGACACTTTCCCCCAAGAAAAACACCGCTCCCTTTCCCGGTAACCAAGGGCCGACATAGTGAGAACAGCAGAGTAACAGACGAGAGCACAGACACTTCAAACAACATCTAGTGCTAGTGACCAGGAGGGGCAGGGGGGACTCATACAAGTGTTGAGAGCTGTAGACATGAGGACTGGGAAATAATGCACATACCTCACAACTGCAGAAGCGAAGGTACATCCTCCCCGAGAAAAGTACTGCCCGCGCTCCCTTGACCCCATCACCACACCTCAGGAACACCTCCTGAACTGAGAGAGACTTAAGGTGCAATGGACAGTCATGCTCTATTTGCAGAAAGACAAGAACAAGCATTTATGAAAAATGTGCTTTGAACAAAGAAAAATTACTACAGAATTAATCAGAAAAGCCTTTTGCAGCATACACCAATGTACACTATGAAGGGGTTACAGTCTAACAAAATACCGATAAAACATGACCTTCAAACTCCTCGATACTTGGAAAATGCAAAATGAGACAAAGTCCCGTGGTAACACAACTGCTAACAGCTGTTGGACACATTTTGCCCAGAAAAGACACATTGAACCAAGAAAGAAGGGAAGGGCTTTGCAGCACCCAGCACAGAACAGTGATAGAACACCTTGACTCCCACACTCAAGGAAAGCTGGGAGAAGCTGAAACATAGAATCAAGACACAGCATCTGGAACCCTGCAGATGGGAATGAAACTCTATTCCAAATGCTAGATCTCCCCCTTCTCTGATCAATAACAAGGTTGAAAGGACACATACACTAAAGCACCATCCACTCATCCAGGCCAAAGAAATCACATTTATCAACGTGAACAGAGGCTGACACTCATATTTTACAGGCACTGATGGGACCTCAAACCACATCTTCTGTTAATGGAACCCACCTCAACGAACAAGACAAGTTAGGCACTGGTGGGGTAAATGGACAAACACTGCACCCCCGGAAACCTTCGGCAGGAGCAGAACTACAGAAAATGTGAACAAAGTCCTCAAGTAACACAGAATACTCATTTAAGCAAACAAGCAAGCAAACAGTGAGACAAAGGAGAAATCCGACAGGTGAAGCCAGGACTGTAACTCCAAACAGCCGCCTTGATAACAACCTTTCTGAACTCCAGGTGAAAAAACAACACGAAAAGAGAACTCGGAAAGCCTCGTGTCTCTAACAAACCCAACACCGGGGTCATAAAAAAGGAAACGGCAGGGACGAGCACAGGCCTTCCAGGTCCTGGAAAACCAGAAAGGCAGCAGTTGGAGCAGGTGCAACCTCTGCAGCCATCCCTTTCACAGTGACAGCTGCTCATTCTCCTCAGCACTTTATCATTTTTGGCAAATGGACTAATCAACAGAAATGTACTAGAAACGTACACACTGCAACTATTTTTCTGTTCCTGTTGATGGAGGAAACCTTAAGGCCTCTCCGTGATGTCAAAACCCAGCGCTAACAAATTGCTTTTATGTTCCCCGACAGTAGTGCCATCCCCAACTGGCACACTGTGTGGCACCCTTTTTCAGTTCCCCCAGGTGGCCTCTACTGAAACATTCTTTCAAAGGTACACGCACCATGATGGCAAATGTCCAGTGTCACAGTGATCACACCATTTCCATAACATGGGGCCTGTGACAGCAGCTCTGGGTCATATGAAATGATGAACAAGCTGTGACACACAACCAGCACCAGAACCAACGTCAGAAAGCCACACACACACCCTCAGCCAGAGGTTGTCACCATCCGACCGCAAACAGGTGCCCAGTCATGATACAGAACATGAAACCTAAAGTGAAGATGGAACAGGGCAGACATACATCAAGCCCTTGTACCTGGTTACATCCATCAGAACTGAGTTCTACACCACCCACGGACCACACTCTGAACCACGGGACTGAAAGGCAATAGCAAAGCAACCTAGGACCCCTGACACCCACACTGAGCATGCACAGATGACCTTAAGCCGCAGTTTCCAGCAGGAAAAACCCACTGCTGTCAGCAATACACCAGAGGCAGAGCAGACAAACCGCCCAGGTGCTCTGTTCAGGGGAACACTCAGATCCTCCTGCTGTACATAGACCCAGGGTTCAGTGAACAGCACATAACATAAATAAATAAATAAATACAGACAGACAGACATAGGGGAGGCAGTGACCCCACGTGCAGTTGGAAACCTTCACCAACAGTTTTTGGTACCATGTCAGAGACACCCTGTGAACATGGAAGTCACTGAGCCTCGACATTCCCTCTCAGCCTGCACCTTGACACAGACAAGACCAGCAGACTGAACACAGAGATCACTTTCCCTAAAGAAGTGGAACCCCTTCACGTCCTCCCACCTACAGCACCTTCAGAACACAGAAGCGTGACAACCCTCCTTCTCCCATGACCATCTCTTCTGAGCACGCAGGGAACAAAGAGGAGCAATTATTTTTCTCACCACCTTCTCCTCTCTGTGTCCTCTATGGATGATCCCATCAGAATGGCTAAGTCTACATCAGACATTCACCAGCTGAAACACACTAATTGAAAACCCATATATGCAGACAACTACTGGAAACAGCAAGTCACTCTACCTAATGGGAAACGTGATGGACTGACCTAACAAGCTCAGAAGTCATAGAGAAAAAACAGACAACATGCAGGTACAACTGGAGGCCAAAACAGGACTTGAACATTCCACAGGCCAGTTCCAAAACCGTAAGACATGAGAGGCGAGACTAACAAGCCATCAAACTGCTGCTGAGAATGCCAACCTAAAACGTGACTGGACTTCAGCAAGGCCATCTCCCTGCAGCAGACATCTGGATAGAGATCTTATACAGTAGCAGGAGTAGCACTCATGGATGTCATCTCAGGCTTCTGTCCAAAAACTCAGCTGTCAAGCACAACAGAGCACACAGAATACAGAAGTGTCACTGTTGCCAGAGTGGAGTTATCTCAGTAAAAAGATATGTCTGAAAGAGAAAGAAGCAGAATATTCCCTATCTCATTGACATCATCAATCATAAAGGAAAAATAACTTGAAATAACTTCTTCTCCTGGCCGGAAATACTAACATTCACATACATGCAGAATCCACCAGGTTGGAAATAGGTCAGAACTTCCTCCTATCAAGAAAGAAACGTCCCTGAACCTGCAGTGATCTGTGAGCTGCAGTGATGATCCAGGTGAGTATCGGGAATGACAGAGGAGGAGGGAATGACCCAAGTCTAAGACATTCATGTACATGGTGCCATGTTTTCTACAAAAGAGTCACAGAACCCACCGACACAAGGCGCTGACACCTCCAGCAGACAGACAGCAGTGGAGACAATGAGAGACAGTGATGCCTGCAGCTACCTGTGTGGCTTAAAGGGTCCTTGCAAAATGACATCAAAAATTAAAAAAATTTCCCTTCACTGGTGCTATTCCCAGAATGCCCACATGATGGCAGCCAAAAAAGTTGTTTTTCTCCCACAAGGGACTTTGTCTCTGGTGTCATTCCGGAAAAGCAAACTCCATAGCAGTGTGGATTATAGTGACAGAAAGAATAACACAGAGATAAGAGAGGATGCTTTCGTACCAACTAACTCAATGAAGAAAGCTCAGCAGAATCAAGACAGCTTAACTGGTGTAAAGACCCCAGACACATATCCTCGTCCCTTAATAATGCTGCAAAACACACTTGAAGTCGAAGAACCTCGCATTCAAAGATGATACCCAGACACCATCCAGATCAGGAACCCAGAAGAACAGAGGAGAGGTGGCAGAGCAGGATATTAGACCTTTGTGCCTGACTGCAAAGCCATTTACCTAGGTACTTATCAGAAAGCAATCAATGAACAAGAAAGGTACCATAACAGCCTGACAAGGTGGTGCCACAGTGGATAGAGGATTGGACTTGGTACATAGATGACCCAGGTTCAACACCCCAAAGTCACCAGCTTGAACGTGGGATCATAGACATCACCCATGGTCACTATTTTGAAATGAAGCTCACTAGCTTCAGGAAGGGTCACTTACTCTGCTGAAGGACCCCCCCCCATCGAGGCACAAATGGGAAAGTAATCAGTGAACAAGTAAGGTGACACAATGAATAATGTTTCTGATCTCTCTCCCTTTCTATCTATCCCTATCTGTCCCTCACTCTGTGTCTCTTTTTTTGTGTCTGTCAAACAAAAAGGTGACAAAAAGTACATTGAGGCTTCTTTTCTATCTCCCTCCCTCCCCCTCACCTACCTTCCTCCCAGGTTCTTTGTGTCTCTATATCTCAGAAAAAAATAACTAACAGAAATATATTCAGTGCATCAACTACAGAGATAGAAAGAGTGAGAGCCAGAGAAGGAAAAAGACAGGAACATCACTCTATTGTTGTATCTTCCCTTACCGTGGAGAGAACTGGCAACCAGCTCATTTTCAGACAATGGTCCAACTGAAAAGGCCAAGAAAAGTATCATTTTCAATGCAGACACATGTTATAAAATAACAGAACACAATTCTCTTAACGTGGAAATGAATGACTGTGAAAACCCTGTCTTAGAAGAAGCAACATGAAAGAGAAAGACTCCACACTGACAGCAGCCTTCCAGAGGTGGGGGCAGATTGTCCCGGCCTGGCTGCAAATATGCAAATAGAACACTCAGCAGCCGGCGGAAAGACAGGACCACCTGGGACGTCAGTCACCACAAGGAATCGCTGAGGGTCCTAAAACTCACTGTCCTCACTGATGGGCCTGAAATCCAATCGGGAGAAATATCCTGTAATGCGACTACAACAAAGTGACCTTCACATTCTGCGGACCACTGACGATGGACCATCCTGTGCCCAGCTTAACCCTACAAATTACTCTCAAAATCGCCGTGTCATGGAATACGGCCGCCGTGGACGGACTTCAAAACACAGAGATGTAACGAGGGTATCTCAGACTGCAATGCCATCCAACACAGAAACTAGACGGAAAACCCCAGTAGACAGACGTCTTCACCTAAAACAACCTACTTTCCTACAACACTACAGTCACCTCCACGGACTAAAGACACCGCGGACCACGTGTCCCCGAGGACGCAGCCCTCCCTGCGATTCGCAGCGTGTCCACGGGAGGGCAGCACGGAGCCGCACGGCCGCCCATTCTCCACGGACCTCACCCCGCGGGGAAATGAAACGACCTGCGGACCTCAGGGTAACAGTCCTCAGCATCTTTCTTCCCGTTGCACAGACTGTGGCCACCGGGAATGCATTCACGTCGGAAGTCTCTACAGTCAGCACACGTAATGCGCTTCAAAATAACGCCACAGCCTGGAGCAGTGGAGAGAGCGACGGACTGGACGTGGAGGACCCAGGTTTGTAAACCCTGAGATCGCCGGCTTGAGCATGAGCTCATCTGGTTTGAGCAAGGTCATAAGGTCGCTGGCTTGAGCAAGGGGTCACTCACTCTGCTGTACACCCTTCCCCATCAAGGCACATATGAGAAAGCAATCAACTAACAACTAAGGTGCTGCAGCGAAAAACTGACGCTTCTCATCTCTCTCCTTGTCTGTCTGTCCCTGTCAGTCCCTGTCTCTGTCATAATAATAATAATAATAATAATAACAATGCCGCAGCGTACAAGCCACTTCAGGCCAAAAACAAATCGAAGGGAAGGAAAAGGGAAGTGGCCCATGCTCACACCTCAGGGAGACCGTGCCCTCCTCAGAAGACGTACTTCCCAGAAGAGCTCAGCATTCCCAACTGTCACCCCCTCCTGAAGACCCCAGAACGCTCCTTCCATTCCATAAACAGGAACATGAAAGAAACAGACCGCAGATGAGCATTCGCTGCACGACCTGGCAGGCCTTACCTGTCTGGTCAGGTTTCCAAGCAAGGACATCCTCCGAGCAGCACAATTCAGGTCCACTGCATACACGACTCTTGATGTTCCAGAAACTCCCAGGAAAAAGTCCCTCACCGATGAAAAGGGAACGAGATTCTGCACGAATGTGTCGTTATGATTCCTTTTTAAAAAAATTTTTTTTATTTATTAATTTTAGTGAAAGATGAAAGGAGAGAGAAAGAGGAACATCAACCTGTTCCTGTGTGTGCCCCAACTGGGGACCAAACCGGCAGCCTCTGTGCTTTAGGACGTTGTTCCTACCAACCAAGCTATCCAGCCAGGGCTGGCACTCTGATTTATGATTTCAACATATCTTTTCTCTGCGGGGGGTGGGGGGGGACAGGACTTCAACCAAGTAGTAGTATTTATAATACTTCTTTATTATAAATTCCTGCTGTGCAGCCTAGGTGCTTTAATATATGGCAATCTAGGACAGGATAGTTCTTGAAGATGGTCAATCATTAAATGCAAGAAAAGTAAAAATTGATACTCACTCTGGCTCTGTTAAAGTTATTAACAATTCTTTTTAAAGTAACCACGGGCAAAGCTTGTGTCCTCAGCAGTGTTTTCCCAGAAAGGTTGTCCATTCCTTTTAGAGAGAGTTCAAGGGCATGAATGGGAGGATACAATGGACACTGGGGTCCATCACTAAACAGAAGGTGGACTTTGTGAACTCTGGAATCAGCCCAACTGTAGATGAGTGGATAAAAAGCTGTGGTACATTTACACAGTGGAATACTACTTGGTTGTAAACAAAGAAGGAAATCTTACCTTTTGTGACAGCATGGATGGACCTGGAGTGTATTGTGCTAAGTGAAATAAGCCAGGCAGAGAAAGACAAGTACCATGTGATGTTACTTGTATGTGGAATCTAATGAACAAAATAAACTGATGAACAAAATAGAAAAAGAGGCAGGGCCAAAGGGAACAGAGGGACAGCTGTCAGAGGGAAGGGGGACTGGATGAAAAAATGTGAAGGGATTAGTTGGAAAAACAGAACGTGTAACACACAGACACAGACAACACTGTGGTGACAGCAGAGGGAACAGGGGTGTGGGAGGTGGAGCAGGGCTAAGGGGGTGTGGGGATGGAGAGAGACTTTGCTTGGGGCGATGGGCACACAAAGTGTGTGCAGTGTATGGTTTTCTGAACCAATGTCACCCCAATAAATTCAATAACAATAAGTAAATAAAGATATGTTAGGCAGAAAGAGCAAGTAATTATTCAAAGAAGAAAAATTCAAAAAGCTTAAAATGTGATTAGCTTTGCAGATAAGAGCAGGCAACACGGGGACCATGAATTTCTGTAGCAGCTGAGCTGAGTCCATCATCCAGGGTAACAGCATCAAGGAGCTGACAGAGGGGAAGCCTTTGTCATTAGCCCAGTAAAGGTCCCTTCCAGCTCAGGGCACACAGATAAAGGCCTCTCCCTGCAAGTCTCACCAAGATAGTCACATGGGTTTTATGAGGTCCATAGGACAAGCAGTCTTAGAATTACAGAGACAGTCGTGCCTCAATCCAACCTTGCTTTAAAGTCACAGGAACTTAGCTCAGTGGGGCTGAGTAGAGCCCAAGGTCGCCCAGAGGGTCACAGAATACAAGAGTAGAAACACCAGGTCTCTCACTCACTCTCCAAGGCTTTCCTCCCCACACTGAGGTTCGTACAGCCCAGCAAAGCCGAGGAGAACCTACTGGGTGCTGGAAGCAGCTCGGTGCTGAGGGAGCAGTCACAGCTTCTCCACATTTACTGAGCACCTGACCAAAATTCGCACGGAGCTCCTGAGTCTCAGCGAGCTCTTAGACAACTTTGGAAGCATGTGCATCTGTCCAGGTGAGGATGCCAAGCTTTGCAAGGCTGTGGCCTGCAAAGTCAGACACCCAGGGATGGGCCGAGCTGGGGTGCACCCTCAGCATTCACAAGCCAGCCATGCTAATAGCTGTCAGCCGAGGACTCGGGAAATTGAGTGCACCCATTTATATAAACAAGTGAACATTTTCAGTTACCTCTAAACCCGCCCCAAGCAGCCTTTTCTTCTCATGTCTGCATGAGAGCAAGCTTACAAAGCTTCTTGTGTAAGAAAATACTCAAAGAAGCATTTCTATATTTTCCCAAAGCTGGAGCAACTTGACTAGTTTCCATGAAGTTCTTTTCCCTGAGAAGGGTGCTGTGGCCATTGCTGCGTGTCAGTGAGTAGGGACCTGCATCCTTATTTGCTGCAAGAGCAAAGGGCACCACAGCTCCAGCACTGGGGATGCAGTTCCATTGTGGAAGGGCCATGGTGATTGTGGCTGGTGTCTGACTGCTGTCCCCATCTCCACATGGTCTGAGTGGGTGGGTCTGCATGGCCGCTGGGCTGTGCTGTGGGCTGAGACACAGGAATTGGGCCGCTGCTGGGGGGGGGGCATGTCTACCCCACGTTCCCCTGGAGGGGGTCAGCTCACAGCCTGTGCTGTACATGCTTCCTGCATCCAACATCTGATCAAGTGTCAGGAGACAGGGAAAGGCTGGTGACTTTAAGCCTTGAAACAAGGGATCAATGCAAACAAATGGAGGGGGGGCATCGCAGGGCCGTGTTAATGGGGTGTCTGAGAGCTGGTGGGGGGCAGCTTTATGTCCCTGCTGGGCAGGGACAGCTCATAACCGCTCCCTCCACAGGCTCATGGTAATCCTTGCTGTTCTGAGCTGAGCGGGGAGCAGTGAAAATGGATGAAAAGTGTGTGTTTATGTTCTTCCCATCAAACCCAACGCTGTGAACACGGGGGCACAGAGCTGACAGCAGCTGCCAGATACCGCCGCAGACGGGCACAAGCAAGGTCAAACCCAGCGGAGGGGGCACTCTGGGTCCGGAGTTTCCACCAGCCTTACCCTCCCCTTCACCCGGGACTCCGTCTAATTAAGAAACAGACTTTTCCTGCAGAGGAGCAGGTGCCCCAGCAAGTCGCACCTCTTTCTGGGCTGGGCGCCCCCTCCAGGGACCTCGGGGCGCCTGCACCCTCAGCTCCACGAGATCGAGCTCAGGGGACAATGTCCCACGGCTCCAAGATTCTCACACACAGAAAATGTGCAGGCTGGGTTTAGGGCGAGGCAGGTGAGTGCACACCTGGTTCCAGAAAGCTCAGGAATAAGAATCATTTCTGCCTGCCCTGTGGTGGTGCAGTGGATAAAGCATCGACCTGGAACACTGACTTTGCTGGTTCAAAACCCTGGGCTTCCCTGGTCAAGGCACATATGGGAGTTGATGCTTCCTGCTCCTCCCCTCTTCTCTCTCTCTCTCTAAGATAAATATTAAAAATCTTGAAAAATGAATAAATAATATTTTAATGAAATCCTTATTGAAAATCAAGGCCACAAACTATGGCCTGTGTCACCACCAGTGTCAGTGACTGCAGCTCTGCTGGCGGCGGGGCCAGCGTCAGGCGAGACGGGCGAGGCCAGGCCGCATCCTGCGTGTAGTTACGTGTTTGATGTTCAGTGTATCTTGGATTTTGATGTCAAAGAATTACGTGAAAGCAATATTCACCTCGAGCTTGCCGTCGACCCTGACCTCCCTGCCTCGCTCTCCTCGCCCTTCTCCTGCCCCGCAGAGCACGCCCCACCTTCCCCTGGTTCTTCCACTGGAACTCAACACCACTGAGCTCTACTGCTCACAGGTGCTGACCTAAGGATGTTAACAGCCCGCTCTCCATGGAGTTCCCTGCTTGCTGTGTAAAGTGAGCACAGAGAAGTCAGGTCACTGGCCCAGGTCACACAGCAGTGAGGGTGGGAAGCCCGGTGGTCTGCTCTGTGGGCTCAGCCACCACCGTGTGCTCCCACGCTGATGTTCTGTCTCCTCTTCTCCACTGCTGATTGTCTTCTTTCCACTTTCTGAGTGACTGCTTAATCCATTTTACCCAGATGTTATGCTGATAAGTCATTTCCACTGTAAGGCAGATAGATGGCTCTGTGACCCACACCAGCTAAGTGCACTAACTGAGAATGCAATAAAACTTGTTTTTCTAACTGGCAGGATTGGTTTACATGATGAGATAAATATTGTGCTAAGAGCAATTCCCCGCACACCAGGGGGAGAGAGTCGTTGCCGCACTGGGCTGGTGAGGAGCACTCCACACCCCTTCCCGGGACGCTGGGACCAGAGGCGCATGGCGTGGCCTCTCTGTGAAAACCCAGACGCTCTGTTTCCCCCACAGGTGCTAACCCTGGGGACAGGCTGCCCAGGGTCCCCACGTGTCTGCTCGTTCTTGGAGGGTCACCACAGACAATGCCATTCTTCCAATTCCCACTCTGACAGGCTCAGCAGTCATTGCAAGTGGCCTCTTAGGAACAGGGATCATAAACCATCATCATCCTCACTGCCATTTACTGTGGCCCTGGAGGAAAAGCTGGTTCTCCTTGTGCAAGGGCTCTGCGTGTGCAATGCCACCTAATACGCTCTCCAGACAGAGTGGCTCAGTGACCAGACCACCCGCATGTGTCTCTGTTGATGCTGATGAAGAGGCAGCTGTGGTCACTAGACCTGGGGAGGGGGCCTGGGAACCTGCATCTGTTACACCCCAGGTTCCTCGTGTCTGTCTCGATGGGGGAACGCCTACCATGCCCGTTTTACAGATGTGGAAAGGGAGGCTCAGAGAGGTCAGCTTGTCTGTCCAACGTCACATCTGGATGTAGGCAGCGTCCCTCACCCCACCCTGTACACCCTTCCCCTTCTCTGTGTGGCATGTTTCTTTCTGCTCAACCCGCCCTCTGTTGAATCAGTGCCCATCTGGAAATGTTTTCAGTTTAGTGGGGCCACCCCAAAGAGATCATTGCCCAAGACTGTGACTGCGTAAAATTTCCTCCAGAGAAGACCCTGGCTGACGACAGGGGACAGCTGGTTCATTCTGGGGTCAGTCCCAGGAAACATGGGAGGAGGCAGGGAGAGCAAGACCGGAGGTCAGAGAAGTGACGAGGGCCCTGTGAGCGTCAGTCTCCACTCCCCTGAGACCTCTGAGTGCACGGAAGGTTCTCTTAGGCATCTGCGCAGGAGGGAGGTGGGAACATCTCAGCTGCCCCCCCCTGGCGGGGCTGCAGGGGCATTCACACACACACACACACACACACACACACACACACACACCCCTACAGTAAACAGCTCTTTAATGAACATTCCAGAACCTTGCTCTCCATCACTCTGTTCTGTAAACTGGCTGCTCTGACTCTCCCAGACAAAGCAGCATCCTGACGTGACCCTGATTCTTCCCTTTCCACCCCCCCCCATTCCCCAATGCGTCCTGCTTGCTCTGCAGCCAGAACAGGTCTCATCCCAGTTACCCCCCCCCCCAACCGCAGTTCTGAGGTTCCCTGCAGCCTTGTCTCTGCCCAGCTGCAGAAGGCGCCCAGGGGAGCTGAGGAAGCCACGTCAGACCCCTCCACCTCTCCCTCCACCAAAACTAACACTTGGGACCACACTGGGGATTCAGACCCTCTCCTGGCCTGCAGCCCATGCCGCCACCTGCTGAGCCCTCAGCCTCTTCTAAATGCCTGCCTGTCCATGCTCCTCGATGCTCAGCTTCCCCTCGGACCTCTGGCTCTAGCTCCTGCCCTGGCCGGGGTACAGCTGGCTCCTTCTGGTCAAGCAGAGGTGAGCTGACATGTCCTCTTTCAGGGAGGCCCACCCAGACCACCCACGAAACTGGCCCTTCGAACCCGTCAGCTGTCACTGTCCTGTTCCCCTGGGACCTAGGACCCCCGACAGTGCAGACTGAGCTGTGGTTTGAGACTGCCCCCCTGCCCCCAAACAAGCTGTCCCAGAGCAGAGACGCCTGTCAGCCTCAAATTCCTGATTCCCCCACCCCTGCTTCATCTAGACCAGGGGTCCCCAAACTTTACACAGGGGGCCAGTTCACTGTCCCTCAGACCGTTGGAGGGCCGGACTATAAAAAAAACTATGAACAAATCCCTATGCACACTGCACATATCTTATTTTAAAGTAAAAATCAAAATGGAAACAAATACAATATTTAAAATAAAGAACAAGTAAATTTAAATCAACAAACTGACCAGTATTTCAATGGGAACTATGGGCTAATGAGATGGTCAATGTCCAGTTCCGTGTTTGTCACTGGTTACCGTAACAAGTGCTATGATGCACTTCTGGAGCCATGATGCGTGCGGCCCGCGTCATCGGAAGTAGTCCTGTACGCCACGCTTTGCGGCGCCACCACATACAGTACTCCAGCGCTCCACATCCTGTGCTCCTCTCACTGACCACCAATGAAAGAGGTGCCCCTTCCGGAAGTGCGGCGGGGGCTGGGTAAATGGCCTCAAGGGTCCGCATGCAGCCTGTGGACCGTAGTTTGCGGACCCCTGGCCTACACCTTCTCCATTCTCCCTATCTCACCTGGCCACTAGGGGAGCCATTGAGTCCATGGGAAGGTTTCATATTCAAACAGAGGAAATGGTCATTCTAAAATTGACTCACTTAACATGTCCTGACTATACCCCCCAGAGTGTTAACAAATATTTCACCATAACAATACGCTGGAACATGAAGAAGAACCCAGCAAGCACTGTGTCCCCACACATTCATCGATGGACACCATTCTAGATTAATGTTCAATACTCTGTGGATTAAGTTCCTACATTTGAGAGGCAGGATTATTTTACCTTCCCAGGATGATCATTTAGGTTCCAGAAATTATCTGAGCTCCAGAGGTCAGTGATTCTCACCCAGGGTGACGGTGCCCCAGGAACATCCACAATGTATGCAGACTCTTTAGATCATTGTGACCCCAGGCTGAGGCCCTGGGTCTTAATGGCAGACAGTGAATGCAGAGAAAGGACTCTGATAAACACCTGCAACACTCAGGAAAATTCTGAAAAAGCAAAATAAAACACAAAAGCTTGCACAGGTAGATACAGACTGGCATTCCATTATGAAGGTACAATAATTGAAACACTGGGGTAATAACATGTGACAAGACAAAATGATGAACAGAAAAAAATGTCCCATACTACACGCTCATGCATATAAAAATGCTGTCTGAGATATCTTTTTAGTTGCATGAAAACAATATGCATTATTGGCCCTGGCTGTCTGGCTCAGCGGTAGAGCATCGGCCCAGCATGTGGAAGTCACGAGTTTGATTCCCATACACGGCACACAGGAGAAGCACCCATCTGCTTCTCCATCCTTCCCTCTTTCCTTTCTCTTTATCTCTCTCTTCCCCTCCTGTAGCCAACGCTCCATTGGAGCAAAGTTGGCCCCAGTGCTGAGGATGACTCCATGGCCTCCACCTCAGGTGATAGAATGGCTCCAGTTGCAATGGAGCAACACCGCAGATGGGCAGAGAATAGCCCCCTGGTGGGCATGCCAGGTGGATCCCAGTTGGGCACATGCAAGAGTCTGACTGCTTCCCCTCTTCTAACTTCAGAAAAAATACAAAAACCCCAAACAAACAAAAAAGAAAACAATATGCATTATCTAGTAAATTCTGTGAAAAAGTAAATAGAAAAAATATTGGAGCCTTGGCCAATATTTTGGGTATATCATACCCAATATTTTGGGTATATCATACCCACGACCAAACTCCATTCCTTATAGATTTTAGTAACTAATCATTATTAATATAGGACACAGAATTACCTCAAACATAAAGTTACAAAAGATTGAAAATGAAAGAATGGGAAAAAACCCACAGGTGGTGCAAAAGTAGGTTTACATTTTTGAGTATGTCAAACAGTTATTTGTGGGATTACTATTTATGAGCTATTGTGTTGTTTACATATGAACTGTAAACCTCCTTTCGCTCTAACCAGTATCACATGCAAACGTAAACCAACTGAAAATTGTATTATAACATACAGTACACTTCAAGGAAAAAACGCAGTAACAGAAGTTAACAGCACTGCCTGACAAGGTGGTGGCACAGTGGATAGAGCATCTGACTGGGAGGTGGAGGACCCAGGTTCAAAACCCCGAGTTTGCCGGGTTGAGCATGGGCTCATCTGGTTTGAGCAAGGCTCAACAACTTGAGCCCAAGGTTGCTGGCTTGAGCAAGGGGTCACTCGGTCTGCTGTAGCCTCCTTCTTCCCCCATTAAGGCACATATGAGAAAGCAATCAATGAACAACTTAGGTGCTGCAACAAAGACTTAAAGCTTCTCCTCTCTCTTCCTTCCTGTCTGTTTGTCCCTATCTGTCCCTCTCTCTATCTCTGTCACAAAAAAGAAATTAACAGCACTTCATACCAGTGACTTTAATTTACTGGGGAGTTCGAAATGGTCAGTGCACAGATTTAATATGCCTCTTTCTAAGCACGTCTCTTTCAGAATCAATAGAGTCCAACAAAAACAAATCACTATGTATACACAGAAACTTTATATGAATGGCAAATTGGAACCAAAGTTTGTAGACAATCCTCTACACCAGGGGTCCCCAAACTACGGCCCACGGGCCGCATGCGGCCCCTGAGGCCATTTATCCGGCCCCCGCCACACTTCTGGAAGGGGCACCTCTTTCATTGGTGGTCAGTGAGAGGAGCATAGTTCCCATTGAAATATTGGTCAGTTTATTGATTTAAATTTACTTGTTCTTTATTTTAAATATTGTATTTGTTCCCGTTTTGTTTTTTTTACTTTAAAATAAGATATGTGCAGTGTGCATAGGGATTTGTTCATAGTTTTTTTTTATAGTGCAGCCCTCCAACGGTCTGAGGGACAGTGAACTGGCCCCCTGTGTAAAGAGTTTGGGGATCCCTGCTCTACACCCAACCTTGCTGCAGACCTGAGCTGAGGTGATTCCCAAGATGCACACGAGGTGGCAGCAGAGAAGCACACTTAACAGAGACCATATTGTCTGTGCTAAGAAGCAAGTTCCAACAAACTTCAGTGGATTGAAATGATATAAAGTCTCGTTCCGGTTAATGTTGAAACCAGTAAAAAAAAAAGTAATTAAAAATTTCTTACATTTACAAGTTATAAAAAAAACTTCTAGGTAGCACTGGAGTCAACATTAGATAATGTACAATACTCAACTACACTGCTCACAAAAATTGGGGGAATTTCACAATGAATATAAAGTAATAAAATATCCACTAATTTTTGTGAGCAGTATATTTGTCCTGGTGAACAGCATTGAGGTGTTATTCCCAAAATACAGAAAACAGCAGAGAAGCACGCTTGGAACATATTTAACAGAGAACATGTATGTTCTATGAAGCAAGGTTCAACAACCTTCAAAAGTTTGAAATGATATAAAGTATATTAGTTGTTGTCATTACAGTTAATCTAGAAATCAGAAATAAATGCTAACTAGAAAACCCTTACATTTTAAAGTTAAGAAATTAACTCCTAAATAACCCCCCAAAAATCACAATTCAAGTTACAAAATAATTTAAAATTAACGATAATAAAAGTACTATGTAAGAAAACTTAAGGCAAAATGTGATGAATCCATTTAGGGAGAAAAACCTAAAAATGCATAGCCTTTCCACCTATACTAAGAACCAGGATAGTACATTAAAACCAAAGAAAGTAGAAGAAAGAAATGTTTACACAGAGATGTCTGGAGGGTATATACTTTACACCATAGCAGTTTTTACCTCTTAGGGTGAAATTTTAAAAATAATTCATTTCTCTATACAATTTAACCTACAACAAAAAAGCCATTGTCACTTTTTCTTTTTTTTAGGTTTTTAAAATTTCATGTACTGATTTTAGAGAGGGGAAGAGGGATAGAGAGAGACAGACAGACAGAAACATCAATCTGTTTCTGTAGGTGCCCTGACCAGGAATCAAACCCATGACCTAGGTGTATCCATGTGATGCTCTTACCTATGGAGCTCTCTGGCCAGAGCAAGCCATTGTCTTTGGGGGATTGGGGGGGACAAGTATTAGAGAAAACATGAGATAATTAAAAAATAAAATAATAACCAAGTCTGCTGTGGTGACAACACCAGAAGTCTTTTCTTTGCTCTTGTCGGTCATGGGGCATAAACATTATTTCTAATCATTTATCCCAAAGTGTCCCCTTTCCTAACATGCACTTTTTCTTGTGCTGTGGCTGCAGTCCAGACTGAGAGTCCCGCTAAGCTCTGGGCATCCAGAATTTACCTGAGCCTGGGTCACCACTTATAAGCTAGGTGTTTTTGGTCGCAGAACACTTCCCAGGGTCTTTGTTTTATCACTTGTGCATTTTCTCAGTCTTATAGCTGAGAAGGCGCATTGCTGAAGGACCTAGGCTTAGGCCTCAGCTCTGCCTTCTGAGAAGCTGAGATGTTGGACCTCACCACATTCAATCAAAAGTGGGATCAAAGGCACTATACTGCCAAATCCAGTGTCCAGTCTGGAGGACGTGCTCAGAATAAGTGGTCCCACAGGAAGTGCTCACCTCAAGGCCTCCGCACCCACGGACTGACTTGTAACCCCAGACACTCATCCAGGCCCCTGACCCATTCCTCACATCCTGCCTGCCCCTTACCTGTCACCTCAAATCCTTTCCACTGCTCCCCTCACACCTCAGGTCAGGAAAAGACAGGGCAGGTAGCCACTCACTTCACACCTGCAGATACTTGCCTCATATTCAGGACACCAGTGAATCTCCAGGTAGGCACATTCCTCCCCTATGTGCACACTTCTGCTACCCCCAGGTCCAACTTTCTCTCACCTACAGTCCGACCCTGCCCCACACCCTGCTTCCAGGTACATCACTTCCTGTTTGACAGGCCACTGCCCTCACGCCCTGACCCTGCCTCACCACCAGAACGGCCCTGCTGCTAGAATTTAATTTATGATCTGCTCTTGCCTCATATCCACACACCACTTATTACGCAGAGCAGTGGTAGTCAACCTGGTCCCTACCGCCCACTAGTGGGTGTTCCAGCTTTCATGGTGGGCAGTAGCGGAGCAACCAAAGTATTTATATAAACAAAAAGATAGATTTAACTATAGTAAGTTGTTTTATAAAGATTTATTCTGCCAAACTTAGAGAAAACTTGACATAAAGTACTTGGTAAGTAATTATTATTATATGCTTTAACTTGCTGTAACTCTGCTTTATAAATTTTATAAAGTAAAGTGACCTCCCTACTTTATAAATCACCATTACTGTGGAACCAGTGGGCAGTTAGAAAATTTTACTACTAACAGAGATACAGAAATGGGCAGTAGGTATTAAAAGATTGACTACCCCTGATGTAGAGCATACTTTTAAAGCTGATCTAAAGAGACATCTTTCTCATACAAAACTGACCTGCAGCCTGATCAGGCAGCGGCACAGTGGGTAGGCCATTGGACTGAGACATGGAGGACTCAAGTTTAAAATCCAGAGGTCCCCAGCTTGAGCGCGGGCTCATGTGGTTTGAGCAAGGCTCACCAGCTTGAGCCCAAGGTCCCTGGTTTCACCAAGGGATCACCCACTCTGCTGTAGCCCCCTGGTCAAAGCACATAAAAGAAAGCAATCAATGAACAACTAAGGTGCTGCAACAAAGATTTGATGCTTCTCATCTCTCTCTTCCTTCCTGTTTGTTTCTATCTGTCCCACTCTCTCTGTCTTTGTCACAAAAGCAAAACAAAACAAAACTTACCTGCAGATTTTGGTCTATTACTAAACCTTCTGGGTTTTTTTCATCAACTTGTCTATTAGAAAGTATAGCACTCCCAACTCTGTTCTGAAAGAGGTGCTCACAAACAGTGGTCCCAACAGAACCCAGAGGGCTGTCCCTGGGAAACCAGTCCTGAGGATGTGCCACTTGAATACAATGGGGAGAAACAGCTCACATGAGTGGGTGAATGGGGGAGGGGGTATAAGAAAACTATGAACTGCTGTTCAGTGTTGCTGATTCATAAGACGTACATCCCCAAATCTAAACTCATGCAGTGTTAGAAAGTTCTTCTTTGGTTTGTTGTCTACTCATTACAAATACAGGTTCCTGCCAAATTTCCTTTGTGTTTTGTGAACTTGGGTAAAGATTCCACGGAAGAGAATAGTGAGTTCTATCACAGGAGTTGTGGATTCTGCCACTATGAAGAGTCCCACATGAGAGACTAGTGGGTCCTACTTTGTGCATTTTGGGTCCTTCCACTATGTGTATGTAAGTCATCCTGAGCTAGGGTTGATGGAAGGTGCCATGGAGATTGATATTGCCCTAGACAAATGATAAGAATGAACACTTAGTAAATAGGTGATATTCTCGAGAAATACACTAGATGGTGGCAGATAAAAATGATTATTAGCAGTGTTCATCTGAATGTCTGCAGGGGTCCACAGTGACAACGTACAGTTTTGTCTCCTCAGTTCCACAGCCTCTGAATGTTGGAAGAGGTGTTAGCTGAGAAAATGCAGTGCCTTGATATGTCATGTATGGCCCTGTGATTCTACATAGAGATCCCATCTATGAGAGAGTATGGGGTCCTGTCATTTTGGATCTAGATTAATATATGGTTATAACATCTTTGATTGTTAGGATTGAGATCCTTTTTTTTAAATAATCAAAGACCTCATTAAAACAATATAAGATAGCCCAATCAAGTGGTGGTGCACTGTATAAAGCATTGGCCTGGGACACTGAGGACCCAGGTATGAAACCCAGAGGTCACAGGCTTCAGAGCAGGTGCATCGGGCTTGAAGGTGGGATTGCTGCTTTCAGCATGGGATCATAGGCATGACCCCAAGGTCACTGGCTTATAGTCCAAGGTCACTGGCTCAGATGAACCTTCTAGTCAAGGAACATATGAGAAAGGAATCAATGAACAACTAAGGTGCTGATGTTTCTCATCTCTCTCCTTTTGGAGTCTGAAAAGACCAGAGTAATAAGCTTTACTAAAACGAAAGAAGGAACCCAGCTGAGCACTTCTCCAAGGAGAATGGCACCAGTACAAGCTAGGGGGACAAATTTATAAAGTAAGAAAGAATCGTAAGCAGGCGGGTGTTGAATCAAATGTCCTGTTTTGTTCGGAATGCTCCTCCTTGGGGCAGCTGACCAGCTTCTTGGAATTCCTCTGTCTCAGGGTCGATAGTCCAGTAAATAAGGATGGGGTCTGACAGATAAGTGGAACATCAAGAGGGCAGTTTGGAATTCCTGGTAAATTCTTGTATCTATCATTTCTCAACTCTGTGGTTACATATAAAAAGGCAGTTATTAATTTTATAATATACGGTGAGGGGTGACGAGCAGAAAGAGGAGAAAAAATGAAAAATTATTGTTTCTTCTGGAGAGAACTCAAGAAAAGAACCTTGCCAAGCCAAGTCGACCATCCAGTTAAGAAGGTCATCAATTTCCATGCTGTGAGGTCCGAACTAGGTGATGTTTTCAACAACCTGAGTAAGTAAAAAAATCTTGCGAGGTAATATTTGTGAATTACTTGCTGCGAGTGCCGAGTAGACAGAATGACATAGTAATACATGGTCTCCTGGATGAGCCATATGAGATGTGCTCCTTTGGTTCCTCTCGAATGGGAGAGGACATTTGGAGATTTTTAGAGATAGGGAACGTCTTGGTGTAAGTTTTTAGAAGGACTATGTATGTGTGGTTTAAAAGAAAGGGGTTTGGAGAACATTCAGGAGAGAACTTCACGGGCTGAGGGGTGGCTCTTTCCTGCTGTCATCCCTACCTATTTGATATTTCCCTTGTGAAGTTTTCCTTGGGATATTGGGGAATAGGAGTGTAGGAGCATTTGATTGTAAGAAAGGAATCCTAAAGATTTCTTTCATCTGGGCCTATAGACTCTTGATAAAGAAGAGGCAAGCATTAAAATTAGGCACAGAATTAGGTTTGGTCCTATAATTGTTGCTAACATGGAGAAAACAAGGGGTTTTTCCACCACTGTTCAAAGAAGGTGTCAGTACTGGCCTAGTCACTATGGATTTGTTCTTGGAAGTTTTTGGAGTTAATATTCTCCTTGACCATGCCAGACTTGTTGATGTAAATAGCAACACTGTTCCTGTAAAAAGAGACAAGTACCACCTTTCTCGGCTGTTAGTAGATCTAAAGCCCTTTGGTTTTGTAGGGCAACCTGAGCTAGAGAGGTAAGTTGCCTCTGAAGGGAGGCTAGAGAGGTGGCTGAATTATCAAGGGCCTGTTTCAGGTTTGCCTTTAGTTGGTTAGTAGTCCATATACTATGGCCTAATCCAGCCCTGCCTATCCCTATAGCTGCTATAGAAATGGCAAGGTAAGGCCAAGGAGGACCGGGAGAAAGGCAGCCTGTTTATTCCTGCTTGTTCTCAGCTGGCTTGAAAATTCTTCCTCTCCATAATATGTTGTGGTGCAAGTATTACTGGGACACAAGGGAGGGGGGAATAGGTGTTTAACGTTTTTAGAATGGTTCCATTGCACCAGAAAGGAGTTCCATTTGGGCTGGTTAGAAAATTTTGATTGGGATAGTCTTATTACATAATGGGTAGCCCAATTGGTGTAGCAAATGGAGAGGGTAGAGGTGGGGTCTTCTTGGAAATAAGGAACTCCAGAAAGAGAAAAAGGGTCTGGATTTTTGGTGATGTTGAGTGGGTAGGGTAAAGGAACTGCAGTGATGGGAGGCTTATTAAGAAAGGTGCAGAGAGCCTGACCAGGTGGTGGCATGGTGGATAGAGCATTGGACTCAAATGCAGAGAACCCAGTTTTGAGACTCCGAGGTCGCCAGCTTGAGGCGGGCTCATCTCGTTTGAGCAAAAAGCCCACCAGCTTGAACCCAAGGTCGCTGGCTCCAGCAAGGGGTTACTCGGTCTGCTGAAGGCCCGCAATCAAGACATATATGAGAAAGCAATCAATGAACGACTAAGGTGTTGCAATGCACAATGATAACTAATGATTGATGCTTCTCATTTCTCTTCATTCCTGTCTGTTTGTCCCTGTCTATCCCTCTCTTTCACTAACTCTCTGTCTCTGAAAAAAAAAAAAAGCACAGAGAAAGCAGTGAGAAATGTTATATACAGAAGTGAGGTTGAGAACTTGGATACCCTGCTCAATGAGTCTAGCCATGAGAAATATCAGGAGTAGAGATGTATTTATTACGTTCCAGATTTTTTTGTTTCATGAGGGCAGGTTTCAGGGTTGGTGTGTAGGGTTAAATAGATTTTTCCAATTCTTTGACTGGCAAAGGTCTGCATGATGTTTTGTAAGAAACTAGTAAACAAAGAGAGAGTAACTGGCACGTAAGGCCTTCAGACTCTAAGGTTACACCCACCACATTCCTGGATACAGTTTCAAATAAGCTCCCTGTTGATTTCAGTAAAGACTACAAGTGAGAAGAAAACAAACAAATCAAGACTTCAAGGCAGCCTAAATCCGAAAGTGGATTACAAATAACAGCTGATGCCAACCCAAGAAGACCTAGAAATAACACAACTGAAAATTGGAGGCAGACAACACCAAACCTAGACTCAACCAGCCCTACAAACAACACACCCAAACACACAAACATAATGAGAAGACAGAGAAGTGCAATCGAAATGAAACCACAAGAGAAATCTCCATAAAAGAAACGGAGTGATATGAAAATAACCAAACTGCTGGATTCAGAGTTTAGAATAGTGATTGTTAAGATGCTTAGGGGTCTTAGAACAACAATGGATGGTCATTACAAACACCTAAATAAAGAGATAGCAAGTATAAAAAAGGACATTCAAATATTAAAAAAGAATCAGTCAGAGGTGACAAATATAATATCAGAAATGAAGAACACAATGGAAGGAATTAAAAGCAGGATGGATGAAGCTGAGGATCGAATCAGCGAGTTGGAGGACAAGATTAACAAAGACACAAAAGCAGAGCAGAAAAAAGAAAAAAGACTCAAAATGTCTGAGGAAACTCTGAGAGAGCTCTGTGAGACCATGAAGAGAAATATCCGCATGATAGGGGTTCCTGAAGAAGAAGAGAAAGAACAAAGGATAGAAACTTTATTTAATCAAATCATAGCTGAAAACTTCCTTAAATTGATGCAAGGAAGGGTTTCACAAGTTCAAGAAGCAGAGAGAACTCCATTAAAGAGAAACCCAAAAAGACCTACACCAAGTCACATCATAGTTAAAATACCAAAGCTAAGCAATAAGAAGAAAATATTAAAAGCTGCTAGAGAAGAGAAGGCTATCATCTACAACGGAGCCCCCATAAGAATGACATCTGACTTCTCAACAGAAACATTTGAGGCCAGAAGGGAATGGCAAGAAATATTCAAAGTAATGCAGAACAAGAGCCTACAACCAAAAATACTTTATCCAGCAAGGCTATCATTTAAAATTGAAGGGAAAATAAAAAGCTTCTCAGACAAAAAAAAACCCCCAAAACTCAAAAAATTTATTGAATCCAAACTAATGCTGCAGGAAACATTAAATGACCTGTTGTAAACAGATCAAAGTGGGAAAAGAATATACCAAAAGAGGAATGAAGCTTTAAAGAATAAAATGGCAATAAACAACTATATATCAATAATAACCTTAAATGTAAATGGCTTAAATGATCCAATCAAAAGACACATGGTAGCTTATTGGATAAGGAAATAGGACCCATACATATGCTGTCTACAAGAGACACACCTTAAAACAAAAGATGCACAAAGGCCCTGGCCGGTTGGCTCAGCGGTAGAGCGTTGGCCTAGCGTGTGGAGGACCCAGGTTCAATTCCCAGCCAGGGCACACAGGAGAAGCGCCCATTTGCTTCTCCACCCCTCCGCCACGCTTTCCTCTCTGTCTCTCTCTTCCCCTCCCGCAGCCAAGGCTCCATTGGAGCAAAGATGGCCCGGGCGCTGGGAATAGCTCTGTGGCCTCTGCCTCAGGCGCTAGAGTGGCTCTGGTCACAACATGGCGATGCCCAGGATGGGCAGAGCATCGTCCCCTGGTGAGCAGAGCGTCGCACCATGGTGGGCATGCCGGGTGGATCCCGGTCGGGCGCATGCGGGAGTCTGTCTGACTGTCTCTCCCTGTTTCCAGCTTCAGAAAAATGAAAAAAAAAAAAAAAAAGATGCACAAAGACTGAAGATAAAAGGATAAAAAAATATTTCATGCAAATGGAAATGAAAAAAAAGCTGGGGTAGCAATACTTATTTCAGATAAAATGGATTTTAAAACAAAGACTATAGTAAGAGATAAAGAAGGTCATTACATAAAGATAAAGGGAGCAATCCAACAGGAAGACATAACCATCATAAATATCTACGCACCTAATATAGGAGCACATAAATATATAAAGCAGACTTTGATGGAAATAAAGGGTGAGATCAACAGCAATACTATAATAGTACGAGATTACAATACCCCACTAACATCACTAGATAGGTTCTCAAGAAAGAAAATTTAAAAAGAAACAGCAGACTTAAAGGATACATTAGATCAACTTGATTTAATAGATATCTTTTGAAACTTTCACCCTAAGGCAGCAGAATATACATTCTTTTCAAGTGCTTATGGTACATTCTCTAGGATAGATCACATGTTAGGACACAAAAGCAGTCTCAACAAATTTAAGAAGACTGAAATCATATCAAGCATTTTTTCTGATCACAATGGCATGAAACTAGAAATCAACCACAACAGAACAACTGAAAAATATTCAAACACAAGGAAACTAAATAGCATGTTATAAAATAACAAATGGGTTAATAATGAAATCAAAAAAGAAATAAAAAAATTCCTAGAAACAAATGATAATGAGCAAACAACAACTCAAAATTTATGGGGCACAGCAAAAGCAGTCCTGAGAGGGAAGTTCTTATCACTACAGGCATTCCTTAAGAAGCTTGAAAAATCTCAAATAAACAACCTACCCCTTCATCTAAAAGAACTTGAAAAAAAACAGCAAGTAAGTCCCAGAGGTAGTAGAAGAAAGAAAATAATAAAAATCAGAGTGGAAATAAATGACATAGAAGGTAAATAAACAATACAGAGAAACAATGAGACCAAGAGCTGGTTCTCTGAAAGGGTAAACAAGATCAATGAACCTTTAACAAGACCCACCAAGAAAAAAAGAGAGAGGATTCAAATAAAATTAGAAATGAGAGTGAAGAAATAACAACCGGCACAAAAGAAATACAAAATATTGTAAGAAAATACTATGAAGAACTGTATTCAAAAAATTAAACAACCTAGGTGAAATGGACAAATTCCCTGAAACATATCATCTTCCAAAAATCCATCTGGAAGAATTAGAAAACCTAAACAGACCAATTACAACAAAAGATATTGAAACAGTTATCAAAAAGCTTCCAAAAAACAAAACTCAAAGAGACAAGATGGTGATGGAGTAGGTGGATGTACCAACTTCCACCTCCCAGAACCAAAGTAGATTACAAACTAATTTTAAGAACCATCATCTGGAAATACCAACTTTGGACCAAACTAAGAGGACTGTTCAAAAAATGAACACTGAAGAAGCCACACTGAGACTGGTAGGAAAAGCAGAAACGCAGAGAGGGCTGCCCAGCTCCCTGGAGCCAACGGCAGCCAGGAGAGATTCGTGTGGCAGGAAGACAGTTTAGCAGAGAGAAGAGGTTCCTGAGTCCCAGGAAAAAAGCCTCAATCTGCAGTCCCAGAGCCTAGAAGAGGCGTATGGACAGTATTTAGCTCGAAACAAGTCAGGATACTGTTTGTGAGAGACTGATTTCTCAGACACAGGATTCTTCTTAAAGGGACAGCACAGAACACCTCTCTCACAACCATTCACCTGAGGCTCTGGGGGACAGGGAGAGAGGAGAGGACCAGAGTAGCAGGAAGAGAGTCTAATCTAGGAGACACAGGGAGAAACATTTTGAGAGACAGCCACCCTAACCTCTGGGATGAGTCACTCCCGAAATCTGAAGTGAGTATTTCCTCTGGAAACATCAATTCCAGCAAAGGGAAGCAGGATACTAGCCAAACAAGCTCTCCCGCGGTGCTCAGAGCAGAGTCACTAAGAAGGAGGAAGCTTTTGGGACTACAGTAGTGAGTGTTAAGGTCTGAGCTGCAGTGCTCCCACCCACAAAGGTTGAGGGCTCGACCGAGGGCAGTGGCAGCAGGACGCAGAAGCGCGGTTTTGTCGGCAAAGGCGGAAGCTGGCTGGCCACCACTGAGGCCCAGGTGTGAGCTCAGTCTTGCCTGGCATGAGAGGAGGGGGCATGCAAAAGTGGTCAAGTCCAGCTGTGGGCCATCTGTAATCCAGGCAGGAGCCCCAGAAGGGGTGGAGACCCGCCTTTGAGCAAGGGCACAGGAGCACAGCCTTGCCCCACCCATGGAACTGAGGCTTGTGGCTTGACTTGGGAGCTAGCTCCTCTCAGGGGGTGGAGCCAAAAGCCCAGAACAGGCAGAGTCCTGCTACTGAGCATGGGCATGCAGTCCTGCCTGGCCTGTGGAACCAAGGCTTGCAGCCATCCCACAAGCGTGCTCCTCCTGCAAGGGCAGGGTGAAAGCTCAGAATCAAGAGAAGACCTTCAGCTGAGCAAAGGTAGTCACCCTGCCCTCAGGGCTGAGCATAAAGCCACGCATGAGGGCGAGATGAAAGTCAAGGCACATGAGGTTTGTACACCCAAGCACGTGATCACAGCCTCTTCCATGAAGGAAAGGCGGAGACCATTGCAACAGCCCCAGTGGGCAGGCACTGGCATCGCCCATACCTGAATGCCCTAGAAAGCAGTGGCAGGCTGGCAGACAGAACACACAGGAAACACAGAGGCAATACCCAGTGCACTCCAGTGGCAAAAATTTCTTTTACACAGACAGAATGGAAGGCAGAGAAATGCAACAGAAATGAATCAAGAGAAATCCCCAGATAAGGACCTGAACAGGTCAGATATAACCAAATTACCAGATGCAGAGTTTAAAATAATGATTGTTAGGATGCTCAAAGATATTAGAACAACAATAGATGGTCATTACAAACATCTAAATAAAGAGATAGCAAATATAAAAAAGGACATTGAAATAATAAAAAATAATTAGTCAGAAATGACAAATACAATATCAGAAATGAAGAACACAATAAAAGGAATTAAAAGCAGGATGGATGAAGCTGAGGATCGAATCAGCAAGTTGGAGGACAAGATGAACAAAGGCACAAAAGCAGAGCAGAAAAAAGAAAAGAGACTCAAAAAGTCTGAGGAAACTCTAGAGAGCTCTGTGAGAACATGAAGAGAAATAATATCCACATCATAGGGGTTCCTGAAGAAGAAGAGAAAGAACAAGGGATAGAGACTTTGTTCAAACATATCATAGCTGAAAACTTCCCTCAATTAAGGCAGGAAAACATCTCACAAATTCAAGAAGCACAGAGAACTCCATTAAAGAGAAACCCAAAGAAATCTACACCAAGACACATCATAATTAAAATACCAAATGATAAAGAGAAAATATTAAAAGCTGCTAGAGAGGCCCTGGCCAGTTGGCTCAGTGGTAGAGCATAGGCCTGGCGTGCAGGAGTCCCAGGTTCGATTCCCGGCCAAGGCACACAGGAGAAGTGCCCATCTGCTTCTCCACCCTTCCGCGTCTCCTTCCTCTCTGTCTCTCTCTTCCCCTCCTGCAGCCAAGGCTCCATGGGAGCAAGGTTGGCCCAGGTGCTGGGGATGGCTCCTTGGCCTTTGTCCCAGGCGCTAGAGTGGCTCTGGTCGTGGCAGAGCGACACCCCGGAGGGGCAGAGCGTCGCCCCCTGGTGGGCATGGTAGGTGGATCCCAGTAGGGCACATGCGGGAGTCTGTCTGACTGCATCCCTGTTTCAAACTTCAAAAAAATAAAAGATAAAAATTAATTTTTTAAAAAGCTGCTAGAGAAAAAAGACTATCACCTATAAAGGAGCCCCAATAAGGATGACTTTCGACTTCTCAACAGAAACACTTGAGGCCAGAAGGAAATGGCAAGAAATATTCAAAGTAATGCAGAACAAGAGCCTACAACCAAGACTACTTTATCCAGCAAGGCTATTATTTAAAATAGAAAGAGAAATAAAAAGCTTTCCAGACAAAAAAAACTCAAGGAATTCACTAAAAACCAATCCAAGGCTGCAAGAAATGCTAAGGGGCCTGTTGTAAACAGATCAAAGGAGAAAAAGAATATAGCAAAAGAGGAATACAGTTTAAAAGAATAAAATGGCAATAAACAATTACATATCAATAATAACCTTAAATGTAAGTGCATTAAATAATCTGATCAAAAAACATAGGGTAGCTGATTGGATAAGAAAACAGGACCCATACATATGCTGTCTACAAGAGACACACCTTAAAACAAAAGATGCACATAGAATGAAGATAAAAGGGGAAAAAAAAAAATTTTTCACGCAAACGGAAATGAAAAAAAAAGCTGGGGTAGCAATACTTATATCAGACAAAATGGACTATAAAACAAAGACTATAGTAAGAGATAAAGAAGGTCACTACATAATGATAGAAGGAGCAATCCAACAGGAAGATATAACCACTATAAATATCTAAGCACCTAATATTGAAGCACTGAAATATATAAAGCAGACTTTAATGGATTTAAAGTGCAAGATAAACAGGAATACTATAATATTAAAGGATTTCAATACCCCACTAACATCACTAGATAGATCCTCAAGAAAGAAAATTAACAAAGAAACAGCAGAAATAAAGGACATACTAGATCACCTCGATTTAAAAAATTTCTTCAGAGCCTTTCACCCTAAAGCAGCAGAATATATATTCTTTACAAGTGCTCATGGTACATTCTCTAGGATAGACCACATGTTAGGGCACAAAAGCAGTCTCAACAAGTTTAAGAAGATCGAAAGCATATCGAGCACTTTCTCTGATCACAATGGCATGAAACTAGAAATCAACCACAACACAAAAATTGAAAAATACTCAAACACTTGGAAATTAAATACATAAGGGATTTCTGAGACCTTCCCCTACCAGTGGTGGAAGTTGTCAAGATCTCTCAGAATATTGTAATTGAATGTCCCATTTTATGTGCAGGCTTTCTTCTCTCCTTCCTCCTGTCATTAATTTCAGTACCGCTTGTTCTACACGAAGGCAGTTTTTGGCCAGAGAAATCTCACCTAAAATCTCTGCTCCTAATCTTTCCTTCTATGTGGACTCTCAACTTTCTCTCCCTTCTGCCTGAACCCTGGGAGCACCCCTCTCTTGGGACCTCTCTCTGGTCCCTCTGCAGATCTCTTCTACTTGACTCTCTTCCCTCCAAAAAGTCCCCTCCCCTCTCTTCACTGAATCCTCTTTCTCAAGTCCCCTCCCCTCTCTTCACTGAATCCTCTTTCTCAAGTCCCCTCCCCTCTCTTCACTGAATCCTCTTTCTCAAGTCCCCTCCCCTCTCTTCACTGAATCCTCTTTCTCAAGTCCCTGCCCCTCTCTTCACTGAATCCTCTTTCTCATTCACTTACAAATACAAGTTTTTCTTTCTCTTCCCCTGCTGGACAGGGGACCCTCCCTTATCCACTGTGTTCGTAGACCCCCTCTCCCCCCTTACAAAAGAGCAGCTCTGTCACTTTTTCTTCATTAACTCTCTCCCCTGTCCCTACAGGCTTTGTCTACAGCTATGCCCTTCTTCCCCTTGTCCTCTCCCCTCTCTTCAGAGCTCTAAATCTTTTTGACTCCTCTAACCACGTGGCACCACAATCAGCCTTCTGATTGGCACCACTTCAACCTTCTCCTCCTCCTCCTGCAGATTCTGACCCTCCTTCTTTCCATCCAGCTGTTCACGCTGTCCATCTGTCTGCTTTCACTCTTCCTCCCCTTTATGCTGACAACTCTCTGCCATCTCAAAAAACTTAAGCAGTGTAAGTAATCTGTTTGTCTCCTTGTCAGAAAATATCACTACAATAATTTGAATTGAAACAAGTAAAGTGCGCTCAGTTAAATTTTCTAATTCATAATTTGTATGTAAAGTCTTTGTTTAATGTATAACTGTCTCTGTTTCTAAGGCCTTAAACTAATAATTACATGCCTCATAAATCAAGGCTTACTCATCCCATGGAATCTTCCTGCAATACTGCCATCCTGTTTGATAACCTTCAGGGGCTTATCATCTCCTACATGAGGTGGTAGTTCCCCTCCATCCAGGAATCCTCTGGATGTTACTGTAACACATTCCCTCAAACACCACTCAATCACAGTCCTAGACCTCAAGAATACCTTCCTTACCATTCCTCTCCAGGGGTCCCCAAACTTTTTACACAGGGGGCCAGTTCACTGTCCCTCAGACTGTTGGAGGGCCACCACATACAGTGTTCCTCTCACTGACCACCAATGAAAGAGGTGCCCCTTCCACAAGTGTGGCAGGGGGCCGGATAAATGGCCTCAGGGGGCCGCATGTGGCCTGCGGGCCGTAGTTTGGGGATGCCTGCTCTACACCCTGACTCTTACTTTCCGTTTGCCTTTATGTGGACTGACCTGGACACTAATACAGCCCAGCAACTTACATGGACTGTCTTACCCCAGGAGTTCAGAAACAGCCCACATTTGTTTGGGCTGGCACTAACTCAGAATTTAGAAGCATGCAATCTCAAAACTAGTACTCTCTTACAATATGTAAATAACCAACTCCTCTGCAGTTTCTCCCAGCCTGCCTCAAGGAGACACACAGCCACCCTTCTTAACTTCCTCACCATGAAGAGATATTGTGTCTTCTCTACTAAGGCTGAACTTGACTCCTAGTTTGTATTTTATCTGAGTATCACCTTAATCCCTACCACCTGAGGTCTCACCATACATCGAACTCAGAACCTCTGCAGTCTCCAAGCACCCTCCACCGCTGATCAGATTTTTTCTTTCCTTGGTCTAATAGGCTTCTTTAGACACAGGGTTTCAATTTTGCTCTCTTAGTCAAGCTCCTCAGTGAGATCTGAGCATGGCTTTTAAGGTCTATAATGGCCAAGGGAGTAAAAAAAAGGCAAATAAAATCCAAAGGAAATCAGGAAATACCAGCTTTTGATGTATGCTTTTAAAGGCTCCAGCGCCCTAAAGGGCTTCATAGAATTTCATCAGGGCCCTACTTCAAGAGTGGAAAGAAAGATAATTGAACTGAAGCCTGCAAAACATCCCTGCCCCACCAGTTGACACACCTTTGCTTTGGAAAAAGGAACATGAGAAGGTAAGCTGCCCCCTTGCTCAATGGAGGGAGAGTTCAGACTTTTCTAGCCCTGCTCCAGCTACCTGTGACCTGACCTTGTGCAGCATGCTGGCAATTGCCACTGAAGGCCCAAGGACATCGTTCATCAGCCTAAGGTATTTCTTCCAAGTAGCAGATAAACTAATCTCATTTCTTGTGAACATAAGGGCCATCTACTATGCCTCGCTTAAATATTTGAATCTTATTTATTCCTCAAAACTCTACTGTGAGTATTGACAGTCTCATTTTATTGCTTTATTTAATATATAGTATCTTTTTTATTCCTCTTTTCTCAATGCCTTGTGTCTATTGTAGGCTGGGACCTGCTACTAATTCCAACTAGAAGCAGTGGTTACTAGGACTTAAACTCTAGCTGCTAAGTATAGAAATGTAACCACCCTTGCCCTAAGTACTTGCAGAATTTACAGGTTACTCATCAAACTGTTCAAAGACTGTCCAAGAGGTCCTCTCAGCAGTACATCACCCAAGGTCTGACTTTCACATGGACAGGTCCACACACCGTGATCCTGACAACTCCCACTGCTGCTAAGGGTGAATCTTTCCTCCACACTGACCATCTGGAGCTCAAAAACAGAAAAACAAAACCGACCCTTTGTCCTTCTATTCTCTATTCACCTCTTAGCCTGCCTCACCCAGTCAGGGGTGAGGGACCAACACCTATATGTATCTCCCTACTAATTAGACAGAAACCTGTACCCTAATATATCTCAGCCTAAATATCAACCTAATCCCACCCCATGAGTCTCTTCCAGTTTCTAATACACTACCTGTAAATCTGCAGACCAAATGAGCTATAGAGGTAATTCCTCTTCTTGTTGCTTTAAAAATTTCTATAGAAGTAGGTTTAGGTGCAGGAGAACTGGCCACTGCCCTGTCTTATTCTTTCTCTCTCTGAAGCCCAGCGAATTTGTACACATGGAATCAGTGGTGTCACAAAAGCTGGGAGTCTTGACTATTGCCTCTCATTAGTCCACTCACTCTCCTATATATTTTTCTAACTTTTGAATCCTGCCCCTTATGTTTGTCCACTAGTTTCTTACAGAACCACATGCAGACCTTCACCAGTCAGAATATTTGAAAAATCTACCTAACCCTACACACCAACCCTGAAACCTGCCCATCATGAAGCGAAAAATATGGAACCCTATAAATTCACTCCAACTCTGAACAATGGTAGAAAAATCCCTTGTTCTCCATGATAGTACCAGTTATAGGACCACTATATTTGTACTTAATCTTAATGCTTGCCCCTTTCATTATCAAGATCCTGAAGGCTCAAATGAAAGAAATCTCCAGGATTACCTACAATCAAATGCTTTTACAACCCCTACTCCAACTACCCATGGGAGGGGTTCACAAAGGAAGCCCCTGAGAGGGATAACAGCAGGCTGTAGCTCCAGAAGATGGCCGGTCTGAGACAAACCTTTTTCCTGAACCCCCTACTCTTTCCTTCCTTCCACCTCTTTTTCTTTTCTTATCATACCAGAGTTGAAAAATGATAGATTTCTCAACTGCCCTTTGTTCAGTCCACCTGACTGCCTGACCTCACCCTTACATACTAGATAATCATCTCTGAGAAACAAAAGTTTCAGATAGCTGATCAACCAAGGAGGAGCATTCCAGAAAGCTGAAATTCTAAAGCTGTAAAAGGAAACATACCAGAACTTTTGACTCAGGATCTCCCAAGCCCTATAAAATTCGCTTCCCTAGACAGTATGAGTGCCATTCTTCCCGGAGAAGTGCCCAGCAGGGTTCCTTTTTCCTTTCTTTTCTTAAAAATTTTTATTAATTTTAACAGGGTGACATCAATAAATCAGGGTACATATGTTCAAAAAAATATATATCCAGGTTATCTTGTCATTCAACTATGTTGCATACCCATCATTCAAAGTCAGATTGTCCTCCGTCACCTTCTATCTAATTTTCTTTGGGCCCCTCCTCTCTCCCTCCTTCTCCTCTCCCTCCCCCTCTCCCTCCTTCTCCTCTCCCCCCCCATAACCACCACACTTCTGTCCATGTCTCTTAGTCTCGTTTTCATGTCCCACCTACATATGGAATAATGCAGTTCTTAGTTTTTTCTGATTTACTTATTTCACTCTGTATAATGTTATCAAGACCCCACCATGTTGTTTTAAATGATCTGATGTCATCATTTCTTATGGCTGAGTGGCATTCCATTGTGTATATATGCCACCTCTTCTTTATCTAGTCATCTATGGAAGGGCTTTTTGGTTGTTTCCATGTCTTGGCCACTGTAACAATGCTGCAATGAACATGGGGCTGTTACGTATCATGTTTCTTTATGTATCAATGTTTCTGAGTTTTGGGGGTATATATACAGTAGAGGGTTTGCTGGGTCATAAGGTAGTTCTATTTTCAGTTTTTTGAGCAACCACCATACTTTCTTCCATAATGGTTGTACTACTTTACATTCCCACCAACAGTGAATGAGGGTTTATTTTTCTCCACAGCCTCTCCAACATTTGTTATTACCTGTCTTGTTAATAACAGCTAATCTAACAGGTGTGAGGTGGTATCTCACTGCATTTTTTATTTGCATTTCTCTAATAACTAATGAAAATGAGCATCCTTTCAAAGTCACTACCTCAGTGATGCCTTCTTTGTTCTGGGCAGTCAATTGATCAACTCTCTCTACTTCATTAAAATTTTTGGTGTAGCATTTGTTAATAAAATTATTAATTATATTACAACATTAGTCATACAGGATTATGATTTATCTGTGATCATGCCCTTCTCCTCTAAGAGACTGTATATTCCTTGTAGAAAATCTAACATGCCTCACTGTAGTCACTGTAGTGTGAGGCATGTCACCATGAACACATGGTGCAGAGTAGATGTCCATGATAGCCATAAGCATTCACTACATGTGAGGTAAATACCCTGTGTCCGTAAAGTCACGGTGCACTTTTGACGGGTCACAGGAAAGCAACAAATGATGACAGAAATATGAAATCTGCACCAAATAAAAGGAAAACTCTCCCATTTTCATATTATTCAGTTCAGTTCGATGTGGGCTCCATTTGTTGCCCTACACACACCCAAATGATAGTGAAGTTCTTGCAAGACAAGGGTAAGGATGTCTGGTGTAACAGAGTGAATAATGTCTGTGATTCTCTGTTTTACATAATTGATTAATTGATATGTTCAATATAATCATGTTGCTTCACATAACTCCAAAAGTATAAGTCTAATAAGGGCATCAGATCTGAAAATTGAGGTGCCTATGGCTTGACAGAACCCCTGCCTGTCCACCGCCGGGGAAATGTAAATGTTCTATCCAGAAACTCACAGCAATGCTGGCATAGTGTAGAGGAGCACTGTCCTGTTGAAAGATAACACCTTCTGGAAATTGTGGCACTGCATACAATTTCAATATGTCAAGATAGGACTTTGCCATCACAGACTGCTCCGCAAAAAAAAAAAAAAAAAAAAAAAAAAATAGGCCTATCACCTTATCATGCATCAGTCCACACCACATGTTCACTTTGTGGGTGTTATGTTCGTATTCATGCTCGTAGGGCATGAGGATGTTCAGCAGCCCATATTCGAAAGTTATGGCGATGAACATGTCCAAAGATATGGAAGGTCACATCATCGCTAAACACAATCTTCTGCAAAAATCTTGCATCATTGTCGATCTTATGAAGCATATCTGTAGCAAACAAGCATTGTGTGGGTCTATCCGCCAGTATCATAGCAAGCAAGAGCCACAATTTGTACCCCGTAAAACAGAGACATTTCTTTAACACCTTATGAACTGTAGTCTTGCTTAGGTGTAATTCTCGAGCAGATGCACGTGCAGATTTTTTAAAACTCCTTAGGTAGCTGTTCCGTATAGTGTCTACAGACTTGTCACTGACTGACAAACTACCAGAACGGGTTTTCTCCACCAAAATGCCAGTTTCCTTCACTTGCTTATCCCACCGAGTAATGTATTCCTATGTGGTGGCACTTCATTATAAACGTGCCAATATTCACATTGCACTTTGGTCATGGATTCGAATTTAGCGAGCCACAGAACACACTGAACTTTCCTCTCTACCGTCCACATCTGGACTGCATGGCTGTGGGCTGCTCCTCTGTATACACGGTGTTACGTCATCATCTGTGCATGTGCACATGCTGCCACATCATCCTACAGAAACTGGAAGAATTTTCCTTTTATTTGGTGCAGATTTCACATTTCTATCATCTTTTGTTGCTTTCTTGTGACTGGTCAAAAGTGCACCATGACTTTATGGACACACTATAAATGAGTAAGAATAAAAAAAATGTGACAAGAATGAGAAAGCTGTGCCTATGCCCATTCATAAGGACAAACATGGGAGAGAAGGTGGAGAAAACCTTTAAAAATAATTTGGGAGAAAAGGAAAAGGCATTCACAACAAACAAAAAGACCTACAGAGTACCTTGTCTGCCAAGCAGGGCAGTAGCAGAGAACCTGGGCTGAAACAAGGCCATAGCTGGGTCTGACCTGGGAGAGAGGTGGCAAATTAGCAACACAGTAACTACTGGATAGACAGAAGTGTCAGAGGATGAAAGGGTGGGTTTGAACAACAGTCAGCCCCAGAGGCAGGGAAGAGCTAATAATAGAAGAGCATGAAGAATTCAGCACACTAAAATATTTGTGATCCACACCAGTGTGTCTTGACAAATTGGCTGGGGTGCAAAATGCTAGAATTCCAATGTCAAGGTCATTAGCACTTAAATCCGATTGTAATGCAGAGACAGGTGGAAAACCCCACATGCAAACTTACATTCTGCAGACATAGCTGGAGCTTTTGTCTGTGTGGGAAAAAATCCTGTGTGAGCTCCACAGTCAAGTTGTTGAAAATAAAGAGGCTACAGAGAAAGGCCAAAATCTAGGAAAAATGTGCAAAAATAACTTTATCATCAGCATCTTCTCATTGATCAAATAAAAAAAACACGCCACAGTGAGTTTTCAAAAAAAACAAACAGAAAAGAAACTCCATGGTGTGTTTTCCAAGTATACTGTAGTGTTAAAAGCAGTCATGCAAACACAAACATATCTTCACAGGTTAAACATTTACAGTGAACTCAGCTCCAGAAAATAAGAACTACTAACAGATTAATTCATGTGGATTTTTTTAGATAGTATATAAAACTATTCATAATATAGACAGTATGGAGATAGACTGTCTTTTCTCTCTAAATACTCAGGACTAGTACAGAGTAAGTACTCAATAAATATCTGTTCACTAATATTTATTTTTACATTCATTCATCCCATAAACATTTACTGTGCTTCTATTGCATGCCAGGCACTGTGCTCGACACTGGTTGCCTATAATGCATGAGACAGACTCGGTTTCTGTTTTTATAAATACTCCTCTGTCATGGGGAAGACAGAAGGGAAGGAAAAATACACATAAATAAAATAATTGTAAGTTGTGATAAGCACTAAACCAAAGAACATAAATGGGCAACTACTTTAACTCAAGCAGTCAAGGAGGTCCTCTGAAAGTTTCATTTAAACTAATGCTCTGTACCTCTAAGAAGACCATGATAATGCTAAAGAATCCAAGAAGCCTGAACCCAGTTTTAAGTCAGAAGTGTTTTGAGAGAGTCGCAGAAGAAGACATACAAATGACCAATACAATATTTTTCATGTCCAAAACACTCAACCCCAATAAACATCAAACATACATATATAAATGAAAACAAAATATGCCTTTTATCTACCAAATACAAACATTTTTATAATAATACTCAATGTTGGCAATAGTGAACTATATTGCTCTAATTCTAAGAAAATAAACAGGTGAGCGCAGATACATATTCACACACTCCATACATAGATGAACACATACGTATATAAAAATACAATCTATATGTATATACATACATAAACACATATAAAACTATGTATATACACACATGTACATAAAGCACTATATACTATACACATAGGTGTGTGTGTATACGTGTGTATGTGTACCACACACACAGTAGTATACACAATTTTACTGTTTTTTTCTCAAGCTTTCTCATCTTAGGAAATGCCAACAGAACCCAATCAAGTCATCAAACCAGAATGTAAATAGTCATGCCTGATTTCTCCTTCACTCACGTCTCCATCCAATCCACCAATAACTCCTGTCACTTTTGCTTCCAAATATCTACAATCCAGCCATTTTATTCCATTATTCCTCCACCATTATTACCCTAGGGTACACAACCTCTTCTCTTGACTAAACTTTTGCAGTAGCCTCCTGACTGGTTTCCACAGTCTTGGCCGCTTCCAAGCCATTCTCCCTACAACAAACTCAGCTCATATCATATCCTGCTTAATGCCTCTCAGAGGTTCCCACTGCCCTGAGACCACCTGCAGGTCTACCTGTAGAATGGCAGCAAATGTCACAAATATGCACTGTCATTCACACAAGTCAGTGATTATGGAATGAACAGAATGCTGGAGCTAGAGGAGAGTTTAGGCACCACTGAGTGATCTGATCCCTTTATTTTACAAGTAGGGGACACAAAGCCAAGAAATAAAAAGCAACTAAAACAAGACTTCCGGTTTAAGTCCTACAAGTAGGAAGCTTGGAAGTTCTTATGCCCATCCTCAAAAGAGAAAAGAGCTAAACAAGGTGAAAATGAAATACTCCTCCTGGATCCAAAACAAAGAATTGAAGTCTGAGGAAAAACCAATATCTCAAAAATGTATAGACATTTGAATAATGGGAATCTTTATTATATGCGGCTTAAGTGTCTGTTTGTCGCCGATAGCTTATTGGTTGCTTGCATAACTGTACTAGCCAATGGGGTGAAGTTGCCACGGCTGAACGCAAATTGAGCGGGTCAAGGGGAAGGTGAACATTTGTTTGCATTGGCAATCATCTGCTTTTGAAACAATTTAAGGCTGAACGCAAATTGAGCATGTCAGGGAGAAGGTGAACATTTGTTTGCATTGGCAATAATCTGTTTTACATAAAAACTACATCTTAACATAATTTCTTTTAAGACTGCCTCCTAGAAAATACAGGACTGAAGAGGAGAGAAAAGGAGCTAAAGCTGCACAAAAACGGCTTTCTCGACAAAAAGAAACCACTGAGCAGAGAAAGACAAGGCTTGCTTCAGTCGCAGAGCAAACGCGTCTTTCTTGGCAAAATGAGACTGATGAGCATAGAGAAACAAGGCTTGCCTCAGATGCAAGACAGAAAAGCCTGTCTCGACAAAATGAGTCCCTTGAACAAAGGCAGGAGAGAAATGCAAAAAAAACGACAGAGTAATGCTGACCGAAACGCAAAAAGGATTAAAACAGTTTCAAACAGAGAAACTTTAATTTTTGAGCATTCCTCTGGTGACATGAATATTAAATGTGAACACTGTCAGTCCTTAAACTTCAAGTTAGAAACTAATCTATTTGACCGGTGGCAAGAAAGGGTTTTCTCAATGTTGCAAGTACGTAAACATTGTAGTTCCACTACTTGAGAAATATCCACCACTCTTGAATACATTATTGACTAATTAGCATCCAAATAGCAAACAGTACATGGATAGCATTCGATCCATTCATAGTTCGTTTGCTTTTGCGTCCATGAGAAACAAACCAATTGACTTGCCTGGACCAGGACTTTATTGCTTTCGACTTCATGGTCAAGTTTACCATCAAACTGGAACTTTGTATCCTTCTAACGGGAAAAGAAAGTTTGCTCAATTATATATACTTGATCCCTCAGAAGCCAGTTTGGCATGTTCAGAATGGAATAAAAGAGTTCCTGAGACCTTACTTAATGAAATGGGGAAACTATTTCAAGACATTAACCAATTTGCACGTAAAATAAAAAAATAATTGATGCAAGGCGAGCTTAAAAATGATGGAAAGATCTACACAAAAAATGTGTAAAAAGAGATCTTTGACATGTAAATTAACATTTTATTATTTAAATCATCTTTATTTATTGAGCTAGCGGTGGCTCTTAAGAAATGTACCACCAGTGGTTTCCTTCATTGCACTCTACTTTAAGCAATTAAGCAAGTAGAAGGGGGAAACCCCATGGGGCACTAAGCAAAGGGGCGTCCTCGCCACCTGCCCTGTGTAATTCAGTTTGAATTAGCAGACACCTTTGCACAAATCATTTTAATTACAATTTATAATATCTAGAACAGCGGTCATTTCATATGACCACCGAGCTCTCTAGTAAGGGCATATCAGAGCAGAAGCCTGTTGCTGCAGCCAATATCAGACTCTATTTAAGAACTCTCCAGTGGGTCCAAGATGGTGACATATGTAAACGCTGAGCTAGCACCTTCCCAAAAACCCATCCAACGTAACCCTTTACTTTGAACAATTCCTCCTGAAAGACAACTGAGAAACAATTAAAGAGCTTCGGCACAAGAAGTCAGAGAAAGAGAGACAGAGAGAGAGGAAGGGGGATGCATAGAGAAACCTGAGGAACCATGACAGCTCTGCAGGGGGTGAAGGAACAGCTCAGGAACTAAGAGACCAGTGAGTTCCACTAATTTCACCACCCAAGCATGTGGATAGAAGACAGGAGCTACATCCACACTCTCTGGCCACCCACAGGATGCTGCAGCTCATCCACAGCCACCCCTCCTGGAGCAAAATACAACAGAATCATGAGAACAGCATAGCTTGTATGAAAGAGTTACTCTTCCACATATCAACCCAGCAGGTAGGTATGGCAGGGTGACACTTCACCCACTGAGCTGCATGTGCATGTGGGGCTCCCCACCTAAAGAGAGTGCAGAGCTAGCAAAACACTCTGGTACCAGCTGCAGGACTATTTGACCCAGATAAAGTGCAGAAATAGTGGGTTACTATTGGCATTACCCTTACTGGAAAATGGGGAGCCAGCAAATGGGCTATGGTCTGCAGAGAGGACTGCCTGATCAGAGAAAGTGCAGAGAATGGGGGGTGCTGCTGCATGCCCTGGTCGGGCTGCTCTACTCAAAGAAAGCACAAACCTAGCAAAACCTTGCAGCCCAGTGTGCAGTGAGGGGGCAATGCTGTGCATGTGCACAGGGCTGCCAAGCCCCAAGACCGTGAAGAATGTACAAATTAAAACTGTGTCACCCAGGCTGCCCCACCAGGACAAAGGGTGGATGTAATGGGGGGTGAGATTCAAGAAAGCAATCAGGTAACCCAACGCAGACCGTGCTCTGACAACACATAATTAAAACAGGACACGCAAAGCACACACCACGCAGCCCCTTTTGCACCAGGCAGCCCTGCCCAGATTAAAAGGCAAGGAGGCTCACACAGCCCAGGTGGCCCATTCAGAACCCACTCCTTCAGGCCAGGTGACAGGACAGGCACTGCATGCACCTCCCCCCAATGAAAACCGGCAGGCTGAAACTACTCAACACACAATGTAACAAAGACAACCTGTTCAAGACTGGGTGAATGACTATTCCATTCAACTCAAAAAAACAAAAACACACAGTCAAAGAAAATGGAGAGACAGAAGAATATACCCCAAAAGAAGGAACAAGAAAAAAACTCCCGAAAATTAAGCTAATGCAATAGATGTGGGTCAATGAACAGATAAAGTATTCAAAGCAAACAGTCATAACGATGTTCAATAAACTTGAGAGTAGAATGGAGGAACTCAGGAGAGCGCATGAACGACAAGAAAATGTAATGAGCTCATCCAGCTTGAGCGCAGACTCACCAGCTTGAGTGTGAGATCATAGACATGACCTCATGATCACCAGTTGAGCCTAAAGGTCGCTTACTTAAATCCCAAACCGCAGGCTTCAGCAAGGGGGTCACTGACTTAGCTGGAATCCACGACCTGGCCTGTCCCTGCATCCCTGGGGCTGGCCCACCTGTCGCCTCTTAAGACACCCAATCGCGAGCGCACACACATGCGCCCCTGGGCCAAGCAGTCAGCCTCAGCTCCATCTCCCGCGCAGGCACGTCAGGGCTGATCGTGCAGGGTGGCCGGAACATGGACCAAAACTGTATCCCGTGAAGTGGCGCTGGGGGAGCGGCGGAAATGGCGCTTGGGGGCAGCCAGGACCCAGCGGGGTGAGGGGCGGTTCTGCGGAGGCTTTGCGAGGTCACGTGGCTGCATCTTCCCCCAGGCACCCACGACTTCAGGGACATCTGTGCCTATTACTACTGGGAGGGCCACCTTGGGCGACTGGGCAAAGGTGCGCTGCCGCAACATGGAGAGGAACCAGGAGGCGCTGCTGCGGAAAGGTGATGGGGCCCGGGGACCAGGCGGGGACCGCGGGGTGGCACACAGGCCGGCCCAGTGTCAGCTATTCTCTGTTGGCAGATAAAATATATTATGCTCACTTTGTTAAAGATGGCGCTGCCCACGTGGGCGCCCATCACCCAGGTGTGTTGGGGGCGGTCTGTGGCCAGGCAGGATCCTTGTAGCCTGGGGCTTGTTTGTAGGACTAAGCCTTTCCCACCCTTTTTGTTGTGGGGTGGTACAATTCCATAATGCTTCAGATAAGTGACTTTGTATTAGAGACTTTCCTATTTTGCATATTGGATTAAAGGTTTTGAATCTACACTCTAAAGGGGGGCAGGCTGGGAGCTTGCTCTCTTGGTTACTGAGATTAGCATTAGAGAGGAGAGCAGAGAAAGGCCACATGGAGGAGGCCAGGAGAAGCAGCCATGATGGCAGAGTGCTGAAGGAAAAGCCAGTTTGGGCAGAGAGTAAATGGGGAACAGAGATGAATAAGTCTGTTGAGCTAGAAACCTTTGATTCTAGGAAACTCGGATAAGTCAGTAGCTACGTGAGCACTGAAGAAGTGGTTTTTGGAGCCCAATGTGTGTTTTACTTGCCTGCCAAGTGCAAGCTAGAATTAAAGATGATGGCCCATCAGCTTTTGGCTCCACTGTTTCTTTAACAACTGTACGAATCCAACATGAACCAGCATGGGCCAGGCAGCTGTGATGGTGGCTGTGGCTACTGGCTTTACATGCTCCTTCAAGCGCTTCCCTTTGGGGACCATAATTGTTTCTCCCCAAGGCCTCAGAGTCCCTCAGCCCTCTTTCAACATAGGCAGGCCGCCAGATCCCCTGCGGAAGACACTGAGGCCTCGCATGAAGAATGAACTCAGAGGCAGTGAGGTGGAGTCCCAGGCAGGTGGAGTCCGCAGGCACGGCACTGCCCTTTAGAAACCAACCCAGGGTGAGGTCCCTGCCTCTCAGCAGCTAACAAGGGACAGAGCTTACATTTAGCAAACAGTGAGATGCAAACAGTTCATTGTGCAGTACGAGGTGATTTGCTACACTGCTTCCATGTGTAAATATTTACACATATTTGTAGATGTGTTAATGAGCAGGAACAGTATAAAAGAATAAAAGCCCATAAGAAATAAAATTTTTATTTAGAGAGAGGAGTAAGAAAAAAGAGAGAGAGAGAGAGAGAGAGAGAGAGAGAAAGGAGGCAGACAGGAGCAGGAAGTATCAAATTGTCATAGTTGCTCCTTGTATGTGCCTTGACCAGGCAAGCCTAGGGTTACAAATTGGTGACCTCAGTGTTCTAAGTTACTGCTTTATCCACTGTGCCAACACAGGTCAGGCAAATTTTTTTAAAAAATTAAAAAAAAACAAAAGACAGTAAGAAGAAAGTGTAATGTTAAAGAAATAGACTTTCTGTCAAGTTAAGGGAACTTTATTATATTTTTCACATGAACAGCCAATTTTTTTCTTTTTCTTTTTATTTCAGTGGGAAATAGAGAGAGAGGGAGGGACAGACAGAGGCAGACTGGCTGAAAGTGAGAGAGATGAGAAGCATGAATTTGTCATTGCAGCTCCTTTGTTGTTCATTGATTGATTTCTCATATGTGCCTTCACTCGGGGGGCTACAGCACAGTGAGTGACCCCTTGCTAAAGCCAGCTACTTTGGACTTCAGCCAGAGAACATGGGGTCATGCCTATGATCTCATGCTCAAGCTGGCAACCCTATGCTCAAGCTGGTGAGCCAGAACTAAAGCCGGATTAGCCCAAACTAAAACCGGCAGCTTCAGGGTTTCAAACCTGGGTCCTCAGCATCACAGTCCATCCTGGAGAAGCAAGATCCTCTGGACAACACTCTAGATGAAAATTGGGTAAGAGAAAATCATTTGTAGATTTCAGCTGCTCTGAGTCCTCTAGAAAGGCTAATAAGTATGGCCTATATATGTGGAGTAGACTTTGGATAAACCTAGATTTAAGCTCTACTAAACCGAGAGTGAATGTAGCACTGGAAATTTCAGAAAATCTTACAAACTCTCTGAGCTCTTGAATGCTAATGTGTAAGGTGAAGATACGTGCATATATTCTTTGACAGTATTCAATTAAATTTATTTTTTTGTGTGTATTTGTTTATGTTTTAGGTACGAAGAAGGGAGATAGTGAGGCTGACTACCATATGCACTCTTGCCAGGATCTACCTGGGAACTCCAATTCTTGAGTACTGAGCTGTTTTTTAGCACCTCAGGATGATGTGCTCTAGCTAACTGAGCCATCCTCAGTGCCCAGGGCCAATACTCAAAACAGTTGAGCCACTGGCTGCAGGAATGAAAGAGGGAGAGGGAGAAGTGGAGAAGGAGATGGTCACTTCTCTTATGTACCCTGACCAGAATCACACCTGGGACATACACTGGGCCAACACTCTATCCACTGAGCCACTGGCTAGGGCTTAAGTTCAATGTAAAATAACTGACAGATACAAGTCCAATAAAAACATCTCTGATAATAGCAACCGTATACTGTTCGTGTTCTATAGGCAGGCCTTTCCTAAATGCCTTACATATACTGTGCCCTTAATGAATAACTAAAAGTTAGAAAGTTAAACCCCATAATGGGAAGATGTACAAACAAATATTGTATTGGCCATTGACTACAGTCAGTGTAGAGGCTTATTATTATAGAGCCTTATTCCTTAGTTGACAAAGGAAAATATAGAGAATATAGAAGAACAGGTGATAATTTAATGGGAGGAGATTGTGAGTTTTTGGACAAAATAGAGACTAACACTCCAGACTCCACCAAACTCACTCTTCTCCAACTTAGAACTCAGGAGAAAGGAGACTGAAGTAAAGATGTACAGCCTACGAGAAAGAAAAGGCCATGTGTACCAAGAGGCCAGCGAGCCCCAGGATGATGACTACCTCTGTAAGTGACCCTCACAAAGCATGTTATCTTTTAATACAGTAATTTCATCTGGTCATATGGCCCTTAGAGAATTCTGTTCACCTAGGGACGTGCACTACACAACTGAGGCTCAATGATATGAGTTCCTGGGCTCACTCTGATGCTCTTTGTGTCCAGGAACATGCACTACACCTTCCCTAATCCCTGTTGCTCTCACCCCCAGATTGTGAGAAGTGTCAGAACTTCTTCATTGACAGTTGTGACGTGCATGGGCCCCCAACATTTGTAAAAGACACTGCAGTGCATAAGGGGCATCCAAACCACGCAGCCCTCACTCTGCCCCCTGGGTTGAGAATCAGACCATCAGGCATCCCTGAAGCTGGGCTTGGAGTGTGGAATGAGGCATCTGCTCTACCAGTGGGTCTGCACTTTGGCCCTTATGAGGGCCAGATCACAGAAGATGAAGAGGCAGGCAAAAATGGATACTCTTGGCTGGTGAGAAGTATTTACCTCTTTCTCCGTCTTGTAACTTCCCACATCACTTTCATGGGTTGGTGGGACCTGCCCTTCTACATACTAGGACATGGATGGAGACAATATGGTTAGTTTTGCATTCAGAGGACTTTGCACACTATGGAACTCCTGATAACTATCACAGGTTAAGTGAGAGCGAAGTGGTACAGACACAAAAGAATGCCTCCTCCCATCCCTGAGTAGACGTCAACTCAGATGTGATGAGTAAAAAAAATATCAGGTGCTCCCAAGTGGCAGTGCATGCAAGCTGAAAGACTTTAGTTGACAGTAGGGTAAAATAATTCTTTTATTACCTTCTCATCCAAAATAACTCTTTATATTTTCTTCCTGAAATGCAGATCAACAAAGAGAGAAACTGCCATGAGTATGTGGATGGGAAGGATGAATCCTTGGCCAACTGGATGAGGTAAGGCCAAGAAGTTTCTGAGATTCACGAAAAACAATTATCCCTCTCAGACGCATACATCTTTCCTTCTCATCATGCCTCCCTCAGTGGTCTCCCTCAATCCTCTGTTCCTCTTTTATCTCCATTCAGTGCTCTTTCAAGGAAAGAAGTATTTAGATGAAAAAAGGAGATAAAAATATAGCATATGTCCTCAAAATATAAATCTCTACAAATCTAGACATTTAGGCACTGGAGAACAAATTTTGAGGGCCTGGATTACACTTTAATTGAGCTAATCAACATTATTTAAGCAAGCCTTTACTATAATCCAGTTTGGAGGAAGGTATGCATTCCTTAAGCAGATCATATAACCCATCATCTTATGGAGGACATATTGCAAACAGAGTGAAACAATTGATTTTGAAAATGTTTAAGTATAATTTTTCTATTTTTGAGAAGTGCACAGTGCCAGGATACCTAACCCAGAATAGCCTAACACTGTGAGGCCAGCAAATGATCCCAGTCTCACTTCTTTTTTTTTTTTTTGTATTTCTTTTTTTTTTATTGTATTTATTTTTAATGGGGTGACATCAGTAAATCAAGATACATATATTCAAAGGTAATATGTCCAGGTTATCTTAAAGTTCAATTATGTTGCATACCCATCACCCAAAGTCAGATTGTCCTGTCACCCTCTATCTAGTTCTCTTTGTGCCCCTCCCCCTCCCCCTTCCCTCTCCTTCTCCACTCTCCCCCCGTAACCACCACACTCTTGTCAATGTCTCTTGGTCTCACTTTTATGTCCCATCTACGTATGGAAAAATGCAGTTCCTGGTTTTTTCTGATTTACTTATTTCACTCCATATAATGTTGTCAAGATCCCACCATTTTGCTATAAATGATCCGATGTCATCATTTCTTATGGCTGAGTAGTATTCCATAGTGTATATGTGCCACATCTTCTTTATCCAGTCATCTATTGATGGGCTTTTTGGTTGTTTCCATGTCCTGGCCACTGTGAACAATGCTGCAATGAACATGGGGCTGCATGTGTCTTTACAAGTCAATGTTTCTGAGTTTTGGGGGTATATACACAGTAGAGGGATTGCTGGGTCATAAGGTAGTTCTATTTTCAGTTTTTTGAGGAACCACCATACTTTCTTCCATAATGGTTGTACTACTTTACATTCCCACCAACAGTGGATGAGGGTTCCTTTTTCTCCACAGCCTCTCCAACATTTGTTATTACCTGTCTTGCTAATAATAGCTAATCGAACAGGTGTGAGGTGGTATCTCATTGCCGTTTTGATTTGCATTTCTCTAATAACTAAAGAAGATGAGCATCTTTTCATATATCTGTTGGCCATTTGTATTTCTTCCTGGGAGAAGTGTCTGTTCATATCCTCTTCCCATTTTTTTATTGGATTGTTTGTTTGTTTGTCGTTGAGTTTTATGAGTTCTTTGTATATTTTGGATATTAGGCCCTTATCTGAGCAGGTGTTTAAAAATATCATTTCCCAATTAGTTGGCTGTCTGTTTATCTTGTTATCAATTTCTCTTGCTGAACAAAAACTTCTTAGTCTGATGTAGTCCCATTCATTAATTTCTGCTTTCACTTCTCTTGCCTGTGGAGTCAAATTCATAAAATGCTCTTTAAAGCCCAGGTCCATGAGTTTGGTACCTATGTCTTCTTCTATGTACTTTATTGTTTCAGGTCTTATGTTTAGATCTTTGATCCATTTTGAGTTAATTTTAGTACAGGGGGACAAACTGTAGTCCAGCTTCATTCTTTTGCATGTGGCTTTCCAGTTTTCCCAGCACCATTTGTTGAAGAGGCTTTCTTTTCTCCATTGAGTGTTGTTGGCCCCTTTATCAAAAATTATTTGACTATATATATGTGGTTTTATTTCTGGACTTTCTATTCTGTTCCATTGGTCTGAGTGTCTATTTTTCTGCCAATACCATGTTGTTTTGATTGTCGTGGCCCTATAATAGAGTTTGAAGTCAGGTATTGTAATGCCCCCAGCTTCATTCCTTTTCTTTAGAATTGCTTTGGCTATTCGGGGCTTTTTATAGTTCCATATAAATCTGATTATTTTTTGCTCCATTTCTTTAAAAAATGTCATTGGAATTTTGATGGGAATTGCATTAAATTTGTATATAGCTTTGGGTAATATGGCCATCTTGATTATATTTATTCTACCTAACCAAGAACAAGGAAAATTCTTCCATCTCATAATGTCTTTTTTGATTTCCCTTAACAATGGTTTATAGTTTTCATTGTATAAGTCCTTTACATTCTTTGTTATGTTTATTCCTAGGTATTTTATTTTTTTTGTTGCAATCGTGAAGGGGATTATGCTTTTGAGCTCATTCTCAAATGTTTCATTGTTCGCATATAGAAAGGCTATTGACTTCTGTATGTTAATTTTGTATCCTGCGACCTTACTGTATTGGCTTATTTTTTCTAGAAGTCTTTTTGTGGATTCTTTGGGGTTTTCAATGTATAGGATCATATCATCTGCAAAAAGTGATACCTTTACTTCTTCTTTTCCGATATGGATGCCTTTTATTTCTTTGTCTTGTCTGATTGCTGTGGCTAGAACCTCTAGTACCACATTAAATAAGAGTGGAGAGAGTGGACAACCCTGTCTTGTTCCTGATTTAAGGGGGAAAGCCTTCAGTTTTGTGCCATTTAGTATGATGTTAGCTGATGGTTTATCATATATGGCCTTTATCATGTTGAGATATTTTCCTTCTATACCCATTTTGTTGAGAGTCTTAAACATAAAATTGTGTTGTATTTTATCAAAAGCCTTTTCTGCATCTATTGATAATATCATGTGGTTCTTGTTCTTTGTTTTGTTGATATGGTGTATTACGTTAACCGTTTTACGTATGTTGAACCATCCTTGAGATTCTGGGATGAATCCCACTTGATCATGATGTATTATTTTTTTAATATGTTGTTGTATTCAATTTGCTAGTATTTTGTTTAGTATTTTAGCATCTGTATTCATTAGAGATATTGGTCTGTAGTTTTCTTTTTTTGTGCCATCCTTGCCTGGTTTTGGTATAAGGGTTATGTTTGCCTCATAAAATGTGTTTGGAAGTATTGCTGCTTCTTCAATTTTTTGGAAGACTTTGAGTAGAATAGGAACCAAGTCTTCTTTGAAGGTTTGATAAAATTCGCTGGTATAGCCGTCTGGGCCTGGACTTTTATTTTTGGGGAGGTTTTTAATGGTTTTTTCTGTTTCTTCTCTACTAATAGGTCTGTTTAGGCTTTCTGCTTCTCCTTGACTCAGTCTAGGAAGGTTGTATTGTTCTAGGAATTTATCCATTTCTTCTAGGTTGTTGAATTTAGTGGCATAAAGTTTTTCATAGTATTCGACAATAATTCTTTGTATATCTACGATGTCCATGGTGATTTCTCCTCTTTCATTTTGGATTTTGTTTATATGAGTTCTTTCTCTTTTTTCCTTGGTAAGTCTTGCCAAGGGTTTGTCAATTTTGTTGATTTTTTCAAAGAACCAGCTCCTTGTTCTATTAATTTTTTCTATAGTTTTTCTGTTCTCTATTTCATTTATTTCTGCTCTGATTTTTATTATCTCCTTTCTTCGCCTGGTTTTGGGTTGTCTTTGTTCTTCTTTTTCTAGTTCCTTAAGGTGGGAAGTTAAGTGGTTCACTTGGGCTCTCTCTTGTTTGTTCATATATGCCTGAAATGATATGAACTTCCCTCTTATCACTGCTTTTGCTGCATCCCATAGATTCTGATATGTCGTATTGTCATTTTCATTTGTCTGTATATATCTTTTGATCTCTGCACTTATTTCTTCTTTGACCCATTCATTCTTTAAAAGTATGTTGTTTAGTTTCCACATTTTTGTGGGATTTTTTCCCTCTTTTTTGCTGTTGAATTCTAGTTTCAAGGCTTGATGATCAGAAAATATGCTTGGTACAACTTCAATTTTTCTGAATTTGCTGATGTTGTTTTTGTGGCCCAACATATGGTCAATTCTTGAGAATGATCCATGTACACTGGAGAAAAATGTATACTCAGTCACTTTGGGATGAAATGTCCTGTAGATGTCTATCATATCCAGGTGCTCTATTGTTTTGTTTAAGGCCACTATGTCTTTGTTGATTCTCTGTTTGGATGACCGATCTAGAGCCGTCAGCGGTGTATTGAGGTCTCCAAGTATGATTGTATTTTTGTTAGTTTTTGTTTTAAGGTCAATAAGTAGCTGTCTTATATATTTTGGTGCTCCTTGGTTTGGTGCATATATATTAAGAATTGTTATGTCTTCTTGATTCAGTGTCCCCTTAGCCATTATGAAATGGCCATTTTTGTCTCTGAGTACTTTTCCTGTCTTGTAGTCAGCATTATACGATATGAGTATTGCTACACCTGCTTTTTTTTGGATGTTATTTGCTTGGAGTATTGTTTTCCAGCCTTTCACTTTGAGTTTGTTTTTATCCTTGTTACTTAGATGAGTTTCTTGTAGGCAGCATACAGTTGGATTTTCTTTTTTGATCCATTCGGCTACTCTGTGCCTTTTTATTGGTGAGTTTAATCCGTTTACATTTAGTGTAATTATTGACACTTGTGAGTTCCTCATTGCCATTTTATAGATTGCTTTCTGTTAGTTTTGTGCCTTGTTTGATTCTTCTCTTTCGTTTTTCTATCTTTTGTTTTTATTTGGTTGTGTTCCATACATCTTTCCTCTGTTGCTATCTTTTTTAAATCATGTGCTTCTGTGGTGGTTTTTTCAATGGTGGTTACCATTAAGTAATGAAAAGGGTTCCTACCCTGTTCATTGTAGTGCACTATTTTGTGAGTACTTTTGCCCTCCATCGCCCTTTGCTACTGTTAATCTTCATCCTCTCCCCCCCTTTCTTATTGTTGTCACAGTTTAAAGTTGGTTTTGTTATGTTCTTCTTGGAGCTTTTACTTCTGGCTTTGTTGTTGTTGTTTTTTTATTCTTTGTATCTGATTGGAGAACCCCCTTTAGTATTTCCCGGAGTGGGGGTTTTCTGGTGATAAATTCTCTCATCTTTTCTGTATCTGTGAATGTTTTTATTTCTCCTTCATATTTGAAGGTTAGCTTTGATGGGTATAGTATTCGTGGCTGAAAGTTCCTCTCTTTCAAGACTTTAAATATTGGGGTCCACTCTCTTCTAGCTTGTAGAGTTTCTGTTGAGAAATCTGATGATAATCTAATGGGCCTTCTTTTATATGTTGTATTCTTCTTTTCCCTGGCTGCCTTGAGAATTTTTTCTTTGCAGTTGGTTTGTGCCAATTTTATTATGATGTGCCTTGAAGTAGGTTTGTTGGGGTTAAGAAAACTTGGAGTTCTGTTTGCTTCTAGAATTTGAGGTTTTAGTTCTTTCCAGAGGCTTGGGAAGTTCTCATCTATTATTTGCTTGAGTATGTTCTCCATTCCATTTTCTCTCTCTTCTCCCTCTGATATACCTATTATTCTTATGTTATTCTTTTTGATGGAGTCAGATAATTCCTGCAGGGCTATTTCATTTTTTTTAATTTTTGAATCTCTTTCTTCTTCTCTTTGTTGAGCCTCAAGTTGCTTGTCTTCTATTTCGCTGATCCTCTCTTCTATCTGGCCTGTTCTATTAGCTAAGCTTGTTACCTCATTTTTCAGCTCATGAATTGAGTTTTTCATCTCTGTTTGATTTGTTTTTATAGTTTCAATTTCCTTGGAGATATACTCTTTGTGTTCATCGAGTTGTTTTCTGAGCTCCCTAAGTTGCCTTTCTGTGTTTTCTTGTATATCTCTGAGTATTTTTAGAATTTCTATTTTAAATTCTCTGTCGTTTAACTCCAAGGTTTCCAATATCTTAAATTTTTTCTCCATAGATTTTTCCTCATCTCTCTGTGTTACCTCTCTATCTTTTGTATCCATGATATTAGATTTTCTCTTCTTTAATGGCATCTGAGGGTGGTTTTCTTGATAGTATTAATGAAATTTTATAAGGAATAAAAGGATAAAAAAATAAAAATAAAAATTGCGCGTTTTTTTTTAAAAATTAATCATTAAATAAAGAAAAATAAAATAAGATAAAAATTTGAGGAAAAAAAGGGAATAATTCCTTCCCCTCCTTTTTTCCTCTCCTCTCCTCTCCCCTCTTTTTTGGAAAATCTTGTGATGAACTGTGAATTATATTGTATTAAATAGAACAAACAATACCTGTAGTGGAGGGCCTGAATTGGGGAGAATATAGGGGTAAAGGAAAAAGAAAAACAAAAAGAAAAAAAATAAAAGAAAAAAATATTTATAAATAAAAAAGGGGGGAGCAGTATAGACCCACAAAAAGCAAATTAGGAAAAAATTTGGGTCAAGAATAAAATGTTTTGCTTTTAGGTGTTGTCTGACTCAGAGTTATGATGAGAGGAATAAGAGGGAAACAGGAAAAAGGGGTGGAAAATTAAAAAATTACTATTGTATTTAGTGGAACAAGAACTAGATAAAATGGAGAGCCAGGGATGGGAGCACTGCTAATGTGTTTAAAAGGTGAAGTAAAAACCCTCCAAAATGCCACAAACTTAAGTTTGAGTCCCAGATAAGATAATTTGTTCGTTATTGAAGTTTGAATGAGAGAAGACGTAAAAGAGACAGGAAGAGACTAATATAGAGGGAGAAAAGAGAGAGAGAGAGAGAGAGAGAGAGAGAAAAGATGGAACCACTTAAAGAAGAAAAAAGAAAAAGGAGGAGAGAGAAAGAGAGAGTAGGGGTTTTGGATTGCAACCCTCAAAGAGAGAAAGGAGGAGGAAAGAAAAGATAATGGGAGATATAACACTTATGGGTAGTGTAGTTCAAAGAGAGGCGAGAGTAAGACTGAGAGAGAATTAAATGACCAAATTGGAGTAGAAAAAAAAATCAAGAATGAAGAAAAGAGACACAGATGAATATAATAATATAATAAATATAATAAAATGGGATAGGTTATAAAATCTGCAGATTATTCTTGATTTTGAGAGGTTGTTGTCTTGCTTTTTCTTTTCTGTCTTTCTGGTCGGTGACTTTGTACCCCGGGTTCTGCCCCTGTGGCACGCTCTGGAAGAGGTTTGCAGTTGATAATTCTCTATGGCGATGTCATGTATTGGGCTTCAGTCTCGTTGGCAGTCGAGGTTCATTAGTGTTTATAGGCTCCAACAGTGAGAGGATCTCTCACTGTGAGAGTGTTCCTGGAGCCTCTCTCCTAGTCTTTCCTTCCACAATTAGAAGCCTGATAATCCAGCTATGGGGTTGCTGTTGCCTCTGCCTGGATAGTAAGAGTCTCAAAGAGCTGGCAACTCCCCACTCTATTCCCACTCAGCACAGGGCTCTGAGTAAGGCTCAGTCAGTCAGACCTGCCAGCATAATCAGGCATGGCTTCCTCTCACTCAAAGACCTCTGGCTCTGCCCCTCTGTGGGATAACTCGAGTGCCCACTCCTGAGGTGTTTGGAGGAATCTCTAGCCCACTCTCCGTGCGCACCCACCAGGATGTCAGACCAGACAGGTCACACTTCGAGTGAAATCCCTACCCACACGGAAAAGATCGAGCTTTGGAATTGGCTTTCGCTCTATCCTCGTGCGGCTTTCCCAAGGGGCTAGGGCTGCCTGAGATTCCACTCCTGGCCCGCTCACAGACCTGCTCCTCTGTGGGAAAAACACGGGTGCCCACCCCTGAGGAGTTCGGAGGAATCTCCTGTCCACTCTTCCTGCGTGTGCACTGACCAGATTATGAGGCTCAGGCATCCGGGACGCCTCTCATTCCAAGAAAGCCCTCTGCCCACACGGAAAAGTTACTGGGTTGGAATTGGCTTTCGCTCTGTCCCCGTGCGGCTTTCCCAGGGCGCTGGGGCTTCCGCTCCTGTCCCGCTCACAGGCCTCTGACTCTGCTCCTCTGAGGGAAAACACGGGCGCCCACCCCTGAGGAGTTCGGAGGAATCTCCTGTCCACTCTTCCTGCGTGCACACTGACCAGATTATGAGGCTCAGGCGTCCGGGATGCCTCTCACTCCGAGAAAGCCCTCTCCCCACACGGAAAAGTTACTGGGTTGGAATTGGCTTTTGCTCTGTCCCCGTGCAGCTTTCCCAGGGCACTGGGGCTTCCGCTCCTGGCCCGCTCACGGGCCTCTGACTCTGCTCCTCTGAGGGAAAACACGGGCGCCCACCCCTGAGGAGTTCGGAGGAATCTCTTGCCCACTCTGCGTGCGTGCGCACTGACCAGATTATGAGGCTCACGCGGGACGCCTCTCGCTCCGCGAAAGCCCTCCTCCCGCACAGAAAAGTTCCGCTGTTGGAGTTGGCTCCAGCTCCCTCCCCGTGCCCGGTCCCCTCAGGGCGCTGGGGCTCCTAGGAGATGCTGCTTTTTGCCCACACAGAGGCCTCTGACTTTGCTTCTCTGTGGGTTAGCACGGGCGGCGCCCACCCCTGAAGTGTTCATAGGAATCTCTTGCCCACTAACCACACCAACCAGGAGATGCGGAAAATGGCTGCCCCACTTGTCTTTCTTTGTCTGGGTTTGGCGCACGCGTGTTAGCTTGAATTGCCCAGGTTTTTCCACGGCTTGGATCTCCGTGCCACAGCCTGGTTTGGCTGTTTGTACCGCAGCCTGGAACTATTCAATCTGTATGCCCGCCTTAGTTTCTATATTCTCAGTTCTCAGTGAAAGCCATCCTGTTTGGATTAGAGAGGAAGGCGGAGCATTTCTTACTCCTTATTTCCCCCGGAGTTTGACCATATATTTAGCCAATCTTTCGCTCGATCCTACCTTCGGGTGTGTTGTGAAGCATCTGAAGACTCCAAGGATAGGTTTTTCTGTTTCTGGTTGAAGTACTTGTTGAGTTTATGGGGAGATTTTCAGTATTGCTTCCTACCGCGCCATAAATGTGATGTCATCTCCCAGTCTCACTTCTAACTAGACCTGAGTTCTGAAGCCTGCAGAGAAATGATCATTGGCCACTTCCATGAGGGGATCTTTTATCAGAGGCCACAAAATGTGAATAAGGTATTATTGTTCTTTATGATTTTGCTAAGACAAAGAAACCTCCAAGTCCAAAACAGTTGGCTCAGCGGTAGAGCATCAGCCTGACTGTGGAAGTCCAGGATGTGATTCCCTGCCAGAGCACAGAGAATCACTCATTTGCTTCTTTGTCCTTCCCCAACTCCTTTATCTCTATCTCTCTCTTGCCCTCCCACAGCCAAGGCTCTACTGAAGCAAAGTTGGCCCCAGCACTAAAAATGGCTCCATGGCTTCTGCCTCAGGCACTAGAATGGCTCTGGTTGCAGTGCAGCAACACCCCAGATGGGCAGAACATCACCCCCTGGAGGGCATGCCAGGTGGATCACCCTCGAGCGCATGGGGGAGCTTGTCTGTCTCTTCATTTCTCACTTTGGTGGTGCAGGGAGACCTCCAGTTTTATGTGGGAACTTGGGTGAGGCATCAAATGCTGCCTAAATAAAATGTGAGGAGAATGGAGAAAGGCCTCTCAAGAAAAGATTGCCTTGGGCTGAGTATTGAATGATGTGAACTAATCTAGACACAGAGTTCAACATCAAGTAGCAAGTTATGTGATATAAAACAACCTGAGTTAGTTTGGAAAAGCTAGAGGTCACTGGGGTTTACGACCAATCAGGGTGGAGGTTACATCTGGAATTAGCTTTGGAAAGTGGTATTAGAAAGGATGAGCACCATAAGCAGGACCTGTAGATAGGAAGTCATATGACATTGTGACAGGCTCAGACATTGAACAGAAGGTTCTTTGGGAGCACAGTTGGAGTGGGTGATATAGGAGTTTGAGTGTCAGCTGCAGAGATGGACATTGATCTAAGAGGTAGTAGGAACTCATTGCCTGTGGGTTGCTTCTCTTTCATCTGCCTCAATCCCAGGTATGTGAACTGTGCCCGTGATGATGAAGAGCAGAACCTGGTGGCCATTCAGTATCGCAGGCAGATTTTCTACCGAACCTGTCAGGTCATCAAGCCAGACTGTGAGCTGCTAGTCTGGTACGGTGATGAGTATGGCCAGATGCTGGGCATCAAGTGTGGCAGCAAGCGGAAGAGAGAGCTCGCAGCAGCTAAAGGTGGGCACAACTGTTCTTCAAAATGAAAAAAAAGAGAGAATTCTTCTTAGAAATTTTCATGGTACACTCTAAATAAGATTTCAAATCAGATGCTTCAGATATTCAGGATTCATTTAAAATGCCTTTAATTCTTAGAAAACATCTTTATATTTGTACTTTTGATTTAATTTTTTTCAGTGAGAGGATGGGAGATAGACATTTTCCTTCATGTGCCCCTACTAGGATCCACCCAGCAACCCAAGTCTGGGGTCCATGCTCAGATTAGCCGAGCAATCCTCAGTGCCTGAGGTCAACACTTGAACCAACTGAGCTATTGGGCTGATGCTGGAACCAATCAATCCACTGGCTGTGGGAGGGGAAGAGAGAGAGAAGGAGGAGAGGGAGGAGAACAGAAGCAGATAGTCTCTTTTCATGTGTGCCCTGACCAGGGATCAAACCTGTGTCGTGCACATGCTGGGCCAACACTTTTTCCACTGGGAAAACTGGCATGGGCCTGTTTTCTGAGGGCCACTCCTGAAAGCATATAGGGTAACAGAGGTTCAATAGATGCCCAGAAGCCTGGAATGCAGTGCTGTGATCCAAGCTGAGACACTGGGGACCTTTCTGAGTGAGGTGGGATAATGGTGCTGTTCTCGGCTATAGGGGGGCTTATTCTCTAGTTTTGCTTTGTTAATTTTTGGAGAATACAAAAATTCAGTGGGGAATCCTCTCAGAGATTACTTTATCTCCTAGTGAGAGAGGATTATGGATTAGCTGGATGGGGTGGGAGTCAGCAATGTAAGAAGTATTATTGGTGACCCTGGCTGGTTAGCTCAGTTGGTTAGAATACCATCCTGTAATACCAAGGTTGAGCCAGGTCAGAGCATATATGAGAAATGACCAATGACTGCATGTCTAGGTAGAACAATGAATAAATGCCTTTCTCTCTCTCTCTCTCTCTCTTTCTTCTTCTTTTTTCTCCTCTTCCTCCTCTTCTTCTAACTCTTCCTCTTTTTGTCTCTCTAAAATCAATCAATTTTTAAAAAGTATTGTTAGAAAAATATTGTGAAAAAGATTTCCTATTGTATATGAAATGGGCTGACACTGAATAAAATCAAGAATAAATATTTTATGTGAAGCTTGAGGAAGAACATATTTTTAGTTTGTCATCTGTGGGAAACTTTAAGGGAAGAAATTCTTAGTTGGGGCCAGTGGTCTTTCTAAATAACTGTGTTAAAAGCTACATGTATATAGGAAAGGTCAGCATTGCTCCACCCATACAAGAACTGAAACCGACCCTGGTGTTACTTGACAGTCCTTCATCTGGCAATGCATAAAAAGGACCATTGATGTGGGCTTTCTCGATTTCTAAAGAAGACACAGTACATAAAAATGAAAAGAGAAAACAGACTGTAAAGAAACACTTTGTGGGAGACAGAGATTACACTGTCAACCCCATAAGAATGACTTGTGGGACAGGTCTTAACAAAACATATGACCCAGGCAGCCTTGTCAACATCTGTCCTGACCAAAATTTTCTCTTTCAGCAGAACCACAGCCAGAGATACACCCATGTCTCTTCTGCTCTCTGGCCTTCTCCAGTCAGAAATTACTGAGCCAACATGTGGGACGCAATCACCCCTCTCATATTCTCCCAGGAACATTTGCAAGAAAATACCTCCAATCAGAGGATCCCTGCCCAGAGGATCCAAATCAGCAGCAGCAACATTCTGATACTCACAACTGGGATGACAAAGCTGAAGGTCAAATGGTCAAAGAAACATCCAAATATTTGCTTAAAAGGAACAGGCCAAGGAAGATTTCAAGGGCTTTTTTCAAACCTTCCAAAGGACACCTGGGAAGCTCTAGTGAGCAAGAGAGAATGATACAGGAAAGGCCAAGCAGAGGCCAAGAAGTGAATTCAGTAGACACAGAAAAACTGTCTATGAGAGTAAGAATGTCAAGAATTATAGCTGTCAAGTATGGAGAGTGTGGGCAAGGCTTTGATGATGGGTCACATCTCCTCAGACTCCAGAGGACACACTCAGGGGCAAAAACTTATGTTTGCAAACAGTGTGAGCAAGGCTTTACAAAAAAGTCATATGTCCTCAGACATCAGAGCACACACTCAGGGAAGAAGCCCTATGTTTGCAGAGAGTGTGAGCAATGCTTTTCACTGAAATCATCTCTCCTCACACACCAAAGAACACACTCAGGGGAGAAGCCCTATGTCTGCAGGGAGTGTCAGCGAGGCTTTTCACAGAAGTTACATCTTCTTACACACCACAGAACACACTCAGGGGAGAAGCCCTATGTTTGCAGAGAGTGTGAGCGAGGCTTTTCACAGAAGTCACATCTCCTCAGACACCAGAGAACACACTCAGGGGAGAAGCCCTATGTTTGCAGGGAGTGTGAGCGAGGCTTTTCACAGAAGTTCTATCTCCTCACACACCAGAGAACACACTCAGGGGAGAAACCCTATGTTTGCAGAGAGTGTGAGCGAGGCTTTTCACAGAAGTCAAATCTCCTCACACACCAGAGGATACATTCAGGGGAGAAGCCCTATGTTTGCAATAAGTGTGAGCGAGGCTTTTCACAAAAGTCAACTCTCCTCAGACACCAAAGAACACACTCAAAAAAAGCCCTATGTTTGCAGGGAGTGTGAGCGAGGCTTTTCACAGAAGGCAAATCTCCTCGTACACCAGAGAACACACTCAGGGAAGAAGCCCTATGTTTGCAGAAACTGTGAGCAATGCTTTTCACAGAAGTCAACTCTCCTCAGACACCAGAGAACACACTCAGGGGAGAAGCCCTATGTTTGCAGGGAGTGTGACCAAGGCTTTGCACTGAAGTCAACTCTCCTCACACACCAGAAGATACATTCAGGGGAGAAGCCCTATGTTTGCAATAAGTGTGAGCGAGGCTTTTCACAAAAGTCAACTCTCCTCAGACACCAAAGAACACACTCAAAAAAAGCCCTATGTTTGCAGGGAGTGTGAGCGAGGCTTTTCACAGAAGTCACCTCTCCTCAGACACCAGAGGACACACTCAGGGGAAAAGCCCTATGTTTGCAGGAAGTGGGAGCTAGGATTTACATGAAAATCAGTTCTCCTCAAACACTAGAGGACACACTCAGGGAGAAGCCGTCTTTTCAAGAAGGGTGAGTGAGTCATTGGATTTTACTTGCATCTCCACAGCCATAGCCACCACACAGGTCGTACCCCAGCTTTGAGGGGACATCAGATGACGTATACTGACCACTTACCCTCCTAAGACTGTAATTAGTACAGAAGTAACTAGTTAGTTAAACAAGTTCTACACTTTCATGACAAGAGATGAGCTCGACAAATACATAGTTCCTTAAGTTGTATGAAAATTTCAACACCAATATTCTCTATGGTCACTTGGCCTCCTGTTCTAACAAATCATATCTTTATAAAACTACGACACCCACTTACCTCATTACCCCCCATCCCCATCACTGGAAGCAGAGAATTCCCAGGTGACCACAGAGAACTTACACTGTCAGACACAGAAACTCAACCCTGGAAACATTGAACTCTGTAATCAATCTACTAAGGTTACTGCCCAGTGAGAGGGATTTGAGACAGTCCCACTAGGGAAAGGGATCTTTGATTCCCAAGAAGTGGAGCCTTCTCTCCGAGTAGGCTCATCACCCCCTCCCTTGGCTTTCTTTTGATCATTTCCTGGTTTTCTCTGATCTCTGTAGTCTCATTGGTGAAAATCAGGGAGAAATATGTGCATGTCCCTGTGCCTGGTTCAGTCTGGGCACCTGGTTTCCCTCACTGTCCCTTCAGGGTGAGAATCTCATGGTGTACATCACATGGATTCCAGATAATTCCACAGTGGTTTTCAATCTCAGCTCTGCTCTCACCAGCTGTGTTACCTAAGGCTAGATTCTCAACTTCTCTGTGCCTGTTTTTGGATCTATAAAATGGGAATGGTGTTTGACCAGGCAGTGGTGCAGTGCAAAGAGTATTGGAACGAGATGGAGAGGACTCACGTTTAAAACCCCAAGGTCACTGGCTTGAGCACAGGCTAACCAGCTTCAGTGCGGGGTTGTAGGCTTGAGCATGGAATCATAGACATGACCCCCTGGTCACTGGCTTGAAGCCCAAGGTTGCTGGCTTTAGCAAGGGGTCACTACTGCTGTATCCTCCTGTTCAAGGCACATATGATAGAGCAATGAATGAACAACTAAGGTACCCCAACAAAGAATTGATACTTCTCATTTCACTCCCTTCCTGTCTGTCACTATCTGTCCCTCTGTCTCTCTTACAAAAAAATTGCTTCTCTCTCTCCACACTCTAACTTGAATAAAATAAATAAACAAAAAGACTGGACTCACCTGATCAAGGAATAGGTGGAAGTTGATGCCTCCTGCTTCTCCCCCTTCTCTCATCTCTCTTTCTATCTCCACTCTCTAAAATGAATTTTATAAATAAATAAATAAAATGGAAATTGTTACACTATCAGTCTACAGGATTGGAGATCTTCACTTTAAATGTTTGGAGTCATTTTGGTTCAGATCATCTTAAAACCTCCCAGTTTTAATGTTTCTTATTTCGACAAGACCAAGTACCTAACCTCATAAAAATAAGCTTTTCCTGATATATCATTAGGAAATGGCAAATTTAGACTACTATACTATGGCACTCACACCTGTTAGAACTGCTAAACTCCAAATATGACAATATGAATGTTCTCATGCATTTATTAATCCTTAGATGTCCCCTCACAAGATTGAGCCTATGACATTGTTGTATCAAAATGACACTCTAAGTAACTAAGCTTCCCGGCCAGGGCATAACTATAAGTTTCATCCAACTCTCATTTAGAGATATAAAATACCTTTTTCAGAACCAATACATTACCCAAAAAAAATCAGTAGAGATAAAAAATTTACTTAACATAAGCAGATAAATGTATCAACTAAGGAAAGGGGCAGGCCCCCTCTTCCCTGAGGAGGAAAAAACAAGAAGCACGCGATGGAAGGGAGCCTGCAGGGGTAACTGAGTCAGAGTGTTCCAGATTAACTACTTCCTATAGTCATGATGGCGAACCTATGACACCCGTGTCAGTGCCATCTCTGATGACATGCTACCGTATACAAGAGAAGCATGGGGCCACATGCCAAGAAGGACGTTTTATCCTCGGCTCCTGAACGGCCAGGTGCAGTAGCTGGGTATAAAGCATTTGCTGTAGTGTAGACACTGTGCCGGAGGTCTGTAGGCCAAAACAATAGAACTCTGGCACATAGCGTCCAGTTCTGGGACTTCCAGGTAGGCCATTTTTCTCGAAGTGACACACCACCTGAGTTATGCTCGGTTTTTTGGCAAATTTTGACACACCAAGCTCAAAGGACTGCCCATGACTGTCCTAAAGTTTTCTGAAAGGGTGCCTGGGGCCACTTGTTACACAGAACAAAGAAGATAGAACTTATCTGAAAGCCTCTTCCCCTTTTCTTTTCTCAAAAAGCTTTTAAGAAACAATGTTTACATAACTTAATTAAAAATTCCAACACATATCCTCTGATTTCACCTAAATTCACCCTCCCATCCTGGAGTCATGGGAGTGACATGTACCTCTAGACAAAGGGATCATGAACCCCTTACAGGAAAACCTGTATTCTGCAAAAGGTATATAAGATGCAAGAAATCTAACTTTGGAAAGCATGTGTTTGGTTGCCTCTTTGGGGATCACACTGCTCCACCAGCTAAATAAGTCCTTCTTCCTTCATCTAGTTGTCTGGGCATTTTTGTCCTTTGATTCCTGCAATACAACCACTGACAGATAATGCACTGTACCCACCCCTGTTCCTCCTGACTGCCACCAAGGTGTTGTTCCCAAGATGCACACGACCAAAAAGCAGAGACACAGATGGAGGACACATTTAAAAGGGACCACATTGCACTATAAAGCAAGTGACAACAAACTTCAAAGATTTGAAATTATATAACCCGTTTTCTCCTCTCATGACAGTTGACCTTGAAATCATTAGTAACAGATAAACCAGGAAGTTCTTTAACTTACACTATTGAAATACAATTTTAAATAACCTGTAACATACATTGTAATTGAAATTCTAAAATAATTTTATCAATTGAAAAATAATAATTAAAAAAACCTATGGTGCCCTGACAAGATGACTCAGTGCATGGAGTGTCCTCCCTATGTGCTAAGGTTGTGGGTCTTGTCACAGGTCTCAGCACCTAAGAGAAGGAACCAAGAAATGATTTTGTGCTCCTCACTCTCTCTCTAAAATCAATGCAAAAAATGTAAAAATCTAACGGAAAAAATTGTGAGAGACTTGCAACATGCCTAGTGCATTACTCTCAACAGAAAGGCAGGAAAAAAAGGAAAGAAAAAAATATATAAAACCCAGATATCTCTTCGAACCATGTTTTTATTTTTCACCTAAAAAAGACTACCATTTTTAATTATCAACAATCTAATTCCGCACCTCACACTATATACCACCCATTTCTGCCTCCCAAGGTGCCTCTCTGACACTGGAACCATTTTTCTCTTGCTCCCCCTCTCACCTGGACAGCAGTGCCTTAAGGAACTGCCTTCCAATCCTGAACCAGAGAAATGAGGGAATGATGGACATCTCAGAACCCAACGGATTTCTCTAATGTGTCATAAAGCCTATGAATAGCCTGACCTGTGGTGGCACAGTGGATAAAGCATTGACCTGGAAATGCTGAGGTCGCCAGTTCAAAACCCTGGGCTTGCCTGGTCAAGGCACATATGGGAGTTAATGCTTCCAGCTTCTCCCCCCTTCTCTCCCTCCCTCTCTGTCTCTCTCTCCTCTCTAAAAATCAATAAATAAAAAAAATAAAAAAATTAAAATTAAAAAAAAAATAAAGCCTACGAATATTGCAGCCTTCTATCATATTTGATTAAATGAAAACTTGAGTCTTCTCCATAGAGCATGTATTCCAAGTTATATAGAATAGAATCTCCTATTCACTTGGCGCTCTTTCCCCATCCACATCTACCTTTCTGCCAACATGAACACAACAATCATTACTGAACAGACACCAGAGTCCTTAGACAAATCAGGGCCCCATGGACCAAAGACAACTCAAACTGAGCACTGGATCAACCCCCAAACCAAAAAGGGGACTCAACAATAAACACCAAATGGTAGTCTACAGACCAAACCGAGACTAAGAAACACCAATGTGAAAACTGACATTGCACCTTGGACACCAGAGTCCATACATCATGCCCTAGAACTGAGCTGCTCGTAGGCCCCACACTGTAAATAGGATACGAGGCTACATGCAAAGGGATCCCAGGTGCACAGCAGAATACAGATTTAACAACAAACCCTGGAAACAGACTTTTGATCTGTAACCAAGACTTCATTACTGAACTTCAGACATGAAGCCAAATGACAGATCCCACTTACTGCATGACAGATGTAGGAGCTGAACCTGATACTCACAATGCAAACACAGCCAGGACTCCATAAAGGACATCTCATGACTCCCTAAGTCCAAGCAGCGAGCTTCAAAATATATTTCACTACCAATGTAAATGTAGAATAGAGACACATCACTAGTGGCACTACCACATTCTAACAACCCCTCCCCCAAATAAACCAAGTAACTGACAGAGGAAACAGATATAAAGCTTACCCTTAGTCAACACATGTCCATGATCTCAGCTGCAGGACTTTCCAGGACTTAATGCCCCAGCTATTCATGTCACATGCCTGGCTCATCAACATTGTGGGGGATAAAATAAACATATGTCCTTATACTTTGAAAGTTCTAGCAGTTGGGCAGATAATCAAGTTAAATAATAAGACGAACAAAGGATAGTCAATGTATAATAAAGGCTCAGTGTGAACTGATATTCCCAAGAATACAAGACTGTGTAGTTATATTGGGTATATAGAGCACTTCAAAAACTGAATAACAGAATCTAAGATATTTTGGAAAAAAAAATTGATTGATTTTAGAGAAAAAACAATAGAGATAGAAAGAGAGAAGGAGCAAGAAGCATTACCTCAGAGGACTTGCCTCTCATATATGCCTTGACCCAGTAAGCCTCGAGTTTTAAACAGGCAACCTCAGCATTCCAAATCAATGCTCCATCCACTGCACCACACCACAGGTCAGACCAGAATCTTATATTTACACAGGAAACATGAATAACATGCAGCTAATTTGAGAACATGTGACACATCTGACAGATTATTTTTGTTTAGAAATCCCAAAAACTATTGGACACATGAGGGGTCAACAAGCTGCTCCTTGCAGTCTTCATGTCTCACACTAAGATGCTGGTACTTAAGTTCTCATCTGAAACTGGCATGTGCACAAGTGACAGAGAAGCGCATTCACACATATTTACAGAGACCACAAAGGAACAGAAAGCAACCTTCTACAAGCTTCATAGTTTGGAAGAATATAAAATGTGTGTCTTGCTGTCATGGCCATGAACCTAAAAAATATTAATAAGAGGGACCTACGAGCTCCTTATGTTTTAAGGTATAAATGACATTTTCTAAATAACACCCAAATGCATCACAATTGGAAATATAAAATAACTTTAATTGAATGATAATTAAAATACTACATTAAGAAAAACCCTATGGGGCACTGGCCATGTATCTAAGTGCAGCTATTTCCCAAATGACAAGGTGGCAGGTGTGAGCCCCACTGTGATGTTCGCTCTCATTCTTGTGAAGGTGAGGAGGGTCTCACATGAGAAGGTGGGGTATCCTGTCACTGCAGCTCTTAGTCCTGTGAGAGTAGGGAACGTAGGGGTCCTGTAACATCAGCACTGGACTGATATGTGGTTGACGCATTTTTGGTTCTTAGTGCTGTAATGGTTTGGTTTATTGATCAAATACCTGAACAAAACAATATGAAACATTAAGGTATTTTAACAAAACATAGTCTCTCTGCTTTATAGGAAAAAGATTTTCGTGTCTTATCTGGTGCTGCACAGCACAGGAAAACAAAGCGAAATAGACTAAACTTTGGATTCTGCCCCCCCACACCCCCCCCAGCAGCCTGGGCCCAGCCCCTCCCTCAGGGCACTTTACTTGCTGTCTCTCTTTCTCCTCAGCTCTATGGGACCCCAGGAGATGTGCAACCCGGGAACCATTGGGCAGTGAAAGCTCAACCAGGGCTGACCCCCTAAAACTGTCTCCAAGGTGCCTATTGTCTGACATACCAGTGAACCAGCTGAGTTACATGAACTCACTCTTGACTTTCTGCTTATCTGTCAGACTTCACCCTTACTGGACTATTGCCCCTGAGACAGAGGAATTCTAAAAAGCTGGTCAACCTGCCCCAAGAAGGAGTATTCCAGAAAGCTGAAATCCGAAAGCCGTAAAAGGGAACATACCAGAGCCCTTGCCTCAGTATCCCCTCAGGCTCTCCCGAACACTATAGAATTTTCCCCTACCTGTAACCGGCGCTCTTCTTTCTGGGAGAAGTTCCTGGCAGGGTTCCTTTCTTCCTTTCAACAAAGCCTGTTACTCTGGTCTTTCGAACTCCCATAGATTCCAATATTTGGTGTGGAAACCCGAAACAGGGTGCTAACTGCCTGGACGATCCCTCTTTGCCGTCCAAACTTACAACCAGAGAAGCAATGGGCAGCAGGAGCTCGTCCCAGGCATACTCCCTGACTCTGTTTGGACTTGTGATTGTAGGGCAATTGGCTGGCAGTCCAACCCTGTCCTGAACCCCTGCCGGACCAGAGAAAGGTAAGGAATTTCTCCCTCCCCTTCCCTGGTTGACCTCCAAATTTTTCTCTAAAAACACCCCTTCCTGGTCAGATGGTTTTGACTTTGGACCCCATATCTATGGGTGGTCTGCCTCTACTCCTTTACTAGACTTTTACAAAAGTCTAGGCGCACCTAGCCAGGCCCCTCTTCTACGTCCCAGGATCTCAGCCTTGGGGTCACGATCTCTTGTCTGAGACTCTCTTTCTACAGATATTTTCTCCTCTCAGAACTGTGACTGAAGGCGGGGACGCCCCCTTCTCTCACCAGTCTCCTTTACTGTGGGCTCCTCTCAGTCCAAACCATCCAGTCAGACTCCCATCGGCTGTGTCACCAAAAATCTTGCCAACTTGGCCTATCTGACCTCAAACCAAAAAATCTCATCGTCCTCTGTAATGCAGCCTGGCCTCAATATAAATTAGACAATGACTCCCCTGGCCAGAGAATAAAACCCTTGATTACAATATCCTAAGTAATCATGACAACTTTTGCCACAAGACGGGAGGGCACCAGGGATTCCTTATGTGCAGGCTTTTCTTCTCCCTTCACTCCTGTCCTTAATTTCTGTGCCTCCTGCAGATTCTGACCCTCCTTCTTTCCATCCAGTTATTCACGCTGTCCATCAGTCTGCTTTCTCTCTTCCTCCCCTCTATGCTGGCAACTCCCTGCCACCCTGAAAATCTTAAAAAGCAAAGTTGTCAGGCCCTGGCTGGTTGTCTCAGTGGTAGAGCATTGGCCTGGCATGTGGGAGTAACAGTTTTGATTCCCGGCCAGGGCACACAGGAGAAGTGCCCATCTGCATCTCCACCCCTCCCCCTGTCCTTCCTCTCTGTCTCTCTTCCCCTCCCGCAGCCAAGGCTCCATTGGAGCAAAGTTGGCCAGGGCGCTGAGGATGGCTCTGTGGCCTCTGCCTCAGACACTAGAATGGCTCTGGATGAGCAGAGCAATGCCCCAAATGGGCAGAGTATCGCCCCCTGGGGGGCATGCTAGGTGGATCCCAGTCGGGCACATGCGGGATCTGTCTGACTGTCTCCCCATTTCCAACTACAGAGAAATACAGAAAAAAGCAAAGTTGTCTATTGAGCTGTGTGAGTGAGTACTCTGTTTTGTCACTTTGTCAGAAAAAATATCTCTACTATACATAATTTGAATTGAAACAAGTAAAGCGCGCCTATTTAAATTTCTCAATTCATAATGTTTATCTGAAGTCTTTGTTTAATGTGTAACTGTGTCTATTTCTAATGCCTTAAACCAATAATACTTGCCTCTTAAGCCAGGCTTACTTTTCCCCATGGACCTTCCTTACAAAACTCCCATCCTTCCTGTTCAAAAACTTTCATGAATTTATTGCCTCGTAAAAGACTTACGCCTAATCAATAAAGCATTAGTTCCCCTCTATCCAGTAGTCCCTAAGCTTTACATGTCACTCTCACACATTCACTCAAATACCACTCACTTCAGGGTCCTAAATCTTAAGAATGCCTTCTTTAATATTCCTCTACACCCTGACCATATTTTCTGTTTGCCTTTACCCGAACACTAATGCAGCCCAGCAATTGTCTTACCCCAGGGGATCAAAAACAGCCCACACTTGTTAGGGAAGGCACTAGCTCAAGATTTAGCAGCATGCAATCTCAAAACTAGTACTTTCTTACAATATGTAGATAACCTACTACTCCAAAGCCCCTCCCTGCCTGCCTCAAGGAGACACACAACCGCCACCTTTCTTAACTTCCTCACCATGAAGGGATATTGTGTCTTCTCTGCTAAGGTTCAATTTTACTCTTAGTCAATAGTCTATCTAGGCATCACCTTAACCCCCACCACCTGAGGTCTCACCCTAGTTTGAAATCAGACCCTCGACATTCTCTAACCACCTACCACCACAGATCAAGTCTTTTCTTTCATTGGTCTAATAGGCTTCTTTATACACTGAATTCCCAATTTGCTCTCTTAGTCAAGCCCCTCAGTGGATCTTCTGAGCATGGCTTTTAAGGTCTATAATGGCCAAGGAAGTAACAGAAAAGGCAAATGAGGCCCAAAAGAAGTCAGGAAACACCAGCTTAGAGGCTCCAGCACCATAAAGAGCTTCATAGAATTTCATCAGGGCCCTGCTCCAGAGTGGAAAGAAAGGTCATTAAACTGAAGCCTGCCAGGTTTCCCAACCCCACCGGTTGACACATGTTTGCTCTGGAAAGAGGGACACGAGAAGGTAAACTGCCCCCTTGCTCCATGGAAGGAGGGTTCAGTCTCTTCTAGCCCTGCTCCAGCTACCTGTAACCTGACCAGGTCCAGCATGTTGGGAATTGCCACTGAAGGCCCAAGGACATCGTTCACAAGGCTAAGGTATTTCTTCCAAGCAGCAGATAAACTGATTTCATTTCTTGTGAACATAAGGCCATCTACTACGCCTCGCTTGAATATTTGAGTTTTATGTATTCCTCAAAAATATCTACTTTGGTTATTGACAGTCTGATTTTATTGCTTTATTTAATGTATAGTATCTCCTTTATTCCTCTTGTCTCAATGCCCTGTATCTATTGTCAGCAGGGACCTGCTGCTAATTCCAGCTAGAAGCAGTGGTCACTAGGACTTAAACTCTAGTTGCAAAGTGTAGAAATGTAACCACCCTTTCCCTAAGCACTTGTAGAATTTACAGGTTACTCAGCAAACTGTTCAAAGACTGTCCAGGTGGTGCTTTCAGCATTACGTCACCCAAGGACTGACTCACATGGACAGGTCTACACACCGTGATCCTGACACCTAACACTGCTGCTAAGGACAACTCTTTCTTCCACACTGACCATCTGGAGCTCAGAAACAGAGAAACAATATTGATCCCTCGTCCTCCTATTCTTTATTCACCTCTCAACCTGCCTCACACAATCAGGGGTGAGGGACCAACACTTATATGTGTCTCCCTACTAATTAGACAGAAACCTGTACCCTAATCTACCTCACTCCAAATATTAACCTAATCCCACCCCATGAGCCTCTTCCAGTTTCTAATACACTACCTGTCAATCTGAGGACCAAACAAGCTATACAGGTAATTCCTTTTCTTGTTGCTTAAAACTTTCTATAGAAGTAGGCTTAGGTGCAGGGGAACTGGCCACTGCCCTGTCTTATTCTTTCTCTCTCTGAAGCCCAGCGAATTTGTACACATGGAATCAGTGGTGTCACAAAAGCTGGGAGTCTTGACTATTGCCTCTCATTAGTCCACTCACTCTCCTATATATTTTTCTAACTTTTGAATCCTGCCCCTTATGTTTGTCCACTAGTTTCTTACAGAACCACATGCAGACCTTCACCAGTCAGAATATTTGAAAAATCTACCTAACCCTACACACCAACCCTGAAACCTGCCCATCATGAAGCGAAAAATATGGAACCCTATAAATTCACTCCAACTCTGAACAATGGTAGAAAAATCCCTTGTTCTCCATGATAGTGCCAATTATAGGACCACTATATTTGTACTTAATCTTAATGCTTGCCCCTTTCATTATCAAGATCCTGAAGGCTCAAATGAAAGAAATCTCCAGGATTACCTACAATCAAATGCTTTTACAACCCCTACTCCAACTACCCATGGGAGGGGTTCACAAAGGAAGCCCCTGAGAGGGATAACAGCAGGCTGTAGCTCCAGAAGATGGCCGGTCTGAGACAAACCTTTTTCCTGAACCCCCTACTCTTTCCTTCCTTCCACCTCTTTTTCTTTTCTTATCATACCAGAGTTGAAAATGATAGATTTCTCAACTGCCCTTTGTTCAGTCCACCTGACTGCCTGACCTCACCCTTACATACTAGATAATCGTCTCTGAGAAACAAAAGTTTCAGATAGCTGATCAACCAAGGAGGAGCATTCCAGAAAGCTGAAATTCTAAAGCTGTAAAAGGAAACATACCAGAACTTTTGACTCAGGATCTCCCAAGCCCTATAAAATTCGCTTCCCTAGACAGTATGAGTGCCATTCTTCCCGGAGAAGTGCCCAGCAGGGTTCCTTTTTCCTTTCTTTTCTTAAAAATTTTTATTAATTTTAACAGGGTGACATCAATAAATCAGGGTACATATGTTCAAAAAAATATATATCCAGGTTATCTTGTCATTCAACTATGTTGCATACCCATCATTCAAAGTCAGATTGTCCTCCGTCACCTTCTATCTAATTTTCTTTGGGCCCCTCCTCTCTCCCTCCTTCTCCTCTCCCTCCCCCTCTCCCTCCTTCTCCTCTCCCCGCCCCCCGTAACCACCACACTCCTGTCCATGTCTCTTAGTCTCGTTTTCATGTCCCACCTACATATGGAAGAATGCAGTTCTTAGTTTTTTCTGATTTACTTATTTCACTCTGTATAATGTTATCAAGACCCCACCATGTTGTTTTAAATGATCTGATGTCATCATTTCTTATGGCTGAGTGGCATTCCATTGTGTATATATGCCACCTCTTCTTTATCTAGTCATCTATGGAAGGGCTTTTTGGTTGTTTCCATGTCTTGGCCACTGTAACAATGCTGCAATGAACATGGGGCTGTTACGTATCATGTTTCTTTATGTATCAATGTTTCTGAGTTTTGGGGGTATATATACAGTAGAGGGTTTGCTGGGTCATAAGGTAGTTCTATTTTCAGTTTTTTGAGCAACCACCATACTTTCTTCCATAATGGTTGTACTACTTTACATTCCCACCAACAGTGAATGAGGGTTTATTTTTCTCCACAGCCTCTCCAACATTTGTTATTACCTGTCTTGTTAATAACAGCTAATCTAACAGGTGTGAGGTGGTATCTCACTGCATTTTTTATTTGCATTTCTCTAATAACTAATGAAAATGAGCATCCTTTCAAAGTCACTACCTCAGTGATGCCTTCTTTGAATGTTTTGGGCAGTCAATTGTTCAACTCTCTGTGCTTCTTTAAAATTTTTGGAGTAGCATTTCTTAAAAAAATTATAAATTATATTACAACATTAGTCATACAGGATTATGATTTATCTGGGATCATGCCCTTCTCCTCTAAGAGACTGAATATTCCTTGTAGAAAATCTAACATGCCTCACTGTAGTGTGAGGCATGTCACCATGAACACATAGTACAGAGTAGATGTCCATGGTAGCCATAAGCATTCACTAAATGTGAGGTAAATAACCTGTGTCTGTAAAGTCAAGGTGTACTTTTGACTGGTCACAGGAAAGCAAAAAAGTTGATAGAAATGTGAAATCTGCAACAAACAAAAGGAAAACTCTCCCATTTTCATACCTATTCAGTGCAGTTTGATGTGGGCTCCATTTGTTGCCCTACACATCCAAACAATAGTGAAGTTCTTGCCAGACAAGGGTAAGGATGTCTGGTGTAACAGAGTGAATAATGTCTGTGATTCCCTGTTTTACATAAGTGATTAATGTCATTGATATGTTCAATGTACACATGTTGCTTCACATAACCCCAAAATAAAAGTCTAAGGGCATCAGATCTGAAAATTGAGGTGCCTATGGCTTGACAGAACCCTTGCCTATCCACCGCCGGGAGAATGTTCTATCCAGAAACTCACAACAATGGAGGCATAGTGTGGAGGAGCACTGTCCTATTGAAAGATAACACCTTCTGGAAATTGTGGCACTGCATACAATTTCAATATGTCAAGATAGGACTTTGCCATCACAGACTGCTTCGCAAAAAAAAAAAAAAATAGGCCTATCACCTTATCATGCATCAGTCCACACCACATGTTCACTTTGTGGGTGTTATGTTCGTATTCATGCTCGTAGGGCATGAGGATGTTCAGCAGCCCATATTCGAAAGTTATGGCGATGAACATGTCCAAAGATATGGAAGGTCACATCATCGCTAAACACAATCTTCTGCAAAAATCTTGCATCATTGTCGATCTTATGAAGCATATCTGTAGCAAACAAGCATTGTGTGGGTCTATCCGCCAGTATCATAGCAAGCAAGAGCCACAATTTGTACCCCGTAAAACAGAGACATTTCTTTAACACCTTATGAACTGTAGTCTTGCTTAGGTGTAATTCTCGAGCAGATGCACGTGCAGATTTTTTAGAGCTCCTTAGGGAGCTATCCCGTATAGCCTACAGACTTGTCACTGACTGACAAACTACCAGAACGGGTTTTCTCCACCAAAATGCCAGTTTCCTTCACTTGCTTATCCCACCGAGTAATGTATTCCTATGTGGTGGCACTTCATTATAAACGTGCCAATATTCACATTGCACTTTGGTCATGGATTCGAATTTAGCGAGCCACAGAACACACTGAACTTTCCTCTCTACCGTCCACATCTGGACTGCATGGCTGTGGGCTGCTCCTCTGTATACACGGTGTTACGTCATCATCTGTGCATGTGCACATACTGCCACATCATCCTACAGAAACTGGAAGAATTTTCCTTTTATTTGGTGCAGATTTCACATTTCTATCATCTTTTGTTGCTTTCTTGTGACTGGTCAAAAGTGCACCATGACTTTATGGACACACTATAAATGAGTAAGAATAAAAAAAATGTGACAAGAATGGGAAAGCTGTGCCTATGCCCATCCATAAGAACCAACATGGGAGAGAAGGTGGAGAAAACCATTAAAAATAATTTGGAAGAGGTAAAAGTCATTCACGACAATAAGACCTACAGAGTACCTTGACTGCCGAGCAGGGCGGTAGCAGAGAACCTGGGCTGAAACAAGCCCATAGCTGGGTCTGATCTGGAAGAGAGGTGGCAAATTAGCAACATAATAATTACTGGATAGACAGAAGTGTCAGAGGATGGAAGGGTGGGTTTGAACAACAGTCAGCCCCAGAGGCAGGGAAGAGCTAATAATAGAAGAGCATGAAGAGTCCAGCACACTAAAATATTTGTGATCCACACCAGTGTGTCTTGACAAATTGGCTGGAGTGCAAAACCCCAGAATTCCAATGTCAAGGTCATTAGGGCTTAAATCCAATTGTAATGCAGAGACAGGTGGAAAACCCCACATGCAAACTTACATTCTGCAGACTGAGCTGGAGCTTTTGTCTGTGTGGGAAAAAATCCTGTGTGAGCTCCACAGTCAAGTTGTTGAATATAAAGAGGCTACAGAAAAAGGCCAAAATCTAGGAAAAATGTGCAAAAATAACTTTATCATCAGCATCTTCTCATTGATCAAATAAAAAAAAACACGCCACAGTGAGTTTTCAAAAAAAACAAACAGAAAAGAAACTCCACAGTGTGTTTTCCCAGTATACTGTAGTGTTACAAGCAGTCATGCAAACACAAACATATCTACAGAGGTTAAACATTTACACTGAACTCAGCTCCAGAAAATAAGAACTAATAACAGATTAATTCATGTGGATTCTTTTCAGATAGCATATAAAACCATTCATAATATGGACAGTATGAAGATAGACTGACTTTTCTCTCTAAATTCTCAGGACGAGCACAGAGTAAGTACTCAATAAATATTTGTTCACTAATATTTATTTTTACATTCATTCATCTCATAAACATTTACTGTGCTTCTATTGCATGCCAGGCACTGAGCTCAACACTGGTTGCCTATAATGCATGAGAAAGACTCCGTTTCTGTCTTTTTAAATACTCCTCTGTCATGGGTAGCCAGAAGGGAAGGAAAAATATACATAAATAAAATATTTCTAAGTTGTGATAAGCACTAAAACAAAGAACAGAAATGGGCAGCTACTTTAGCTCAAGCAGTCAAGGAGGTCCTCTGAAAGTGTCATTTAAACTAAGGCTCTGTACCTCTAAGAAGACTGCCATAATGCTAAAGAATCCAAGAAGCCTGAACCCAGTTTTAAGTCAGAAGTGTTTTGAGAGAGTCGCAGAAGAAGACATACAAATGACCAATACAATATTTTTCATGTCCAAAACACTCAACCCCAATAAACATCAAACATACATATATAAATGAAAACAAAATATGCCTTTTATCTACCAAATACAAACATTTTTATAATAATACTCAATGTTGGCAATAGTGAACTATATTGCTCTAATTCTAAGAAAATAAACAGGTGAGCGCAGATACATATTCACACACTCCATACATAGATGAACACATACGTATATAAAAATACAATCTATATGTATAACATACATAAACACATATAAAACTATGTATATACACACATGTACATAAAGCACTATATACTATACACATAGGTGTGTGTGTATATGTGTGTATGTGTACCACACACACAGTAGTATACACAATTTTACTGTTTTTTTCTCAAGCTTTCTCATCTTAGGAAATGCCAACAGAACCCAATCAAGTCATCAAACCAGAATGTAAATAGTCATGCCTGATTTCTCCTTCACTCATGTCTCCATCCAATCCACCAATAACTCCTGTCACTTTTGCTTCCAAATATCTACAATCCAGCCATTTTATTCCATTATTCCTCCACCATTATTACCCTAGGGTACACAACCTCTTCTCTTGACTAAACTTTTGCAGTAGCCTCCTGACTGGTTTCCACAGTCTTGGCCGCTTCCAAGCCATTCTCCCTACAACAAACTCAGCTCATATCATATCCTGCTTAATGCCTCTCAGAGGTTCCCACTGCCCTGAGACCACCTGCAGGTCTACCTGTAGAATGGCAGCAAATGTCACAAATATGCACTGTCATTCACACAAGTCAGTGATTATGGAATGAACAGAATGCTGGAGCTAGAGGAGAGTTTAGGCACCACTGAGTGATCTGATCCCTTTATTTTACAAGTAGGGGACACAAAGCCAAGAAATAAAAAGCAACTAAAACAAGACTTCCGGTTTAAGTCCTACAAGTAGGAAGCTTGGAAGTTCTTATGCCCATCCTCAAAAGAGAAAAGAGCTAAACAAGGTGAAAATGAAATACTCCTCCTGGATCCAAAACAAAGAATTGAAGTCTGAGGAAAAACCAATATCTCAAAAATGTATAGACATTTGAATAATGGGAATCTTTATTATATGCGGCTTAAGTGTCTGTTTGTCGCCGATAGCTTATTGGTTGCTTGCATAACTGTACTAGCCAATGGGGTGAAGTTGCCACGGCTGAACGCAAATTGAGCGGGTCAAGGGGAAGGTGAACATTTGTTTGCATTGGCAATCATCTGCTTTTGAAACAATTTAAGGCTGAACGCAAATTGAGCATGTCAGGGGGAAGGTGAACATTTGTTTGCATTGGCAATAATCTGTTTTACATAAAAACTACATCTTAACATAATTTCTTTTAAGACTGCCTCCTAGAAAATACAGGACTGAAGAGGAGAGAAAAGGAGCTAAAGCTGCACAAAAACGGCTTTCTCGACAAAAAGAAACCACTGAGCAGAGAAAGACAAGGCTTGCTTCAGTCGCAGAGCAAACGCGTCTTTCTTGGCAAAATGAGACTGATGAGCATAGAGAAACAAGGCTTGCCTCAGATGCAAGACAGAAAAGCCTGTCTTGACAAAATGAGTCCCTTGAACAAAGGCAGGAGAGAAATGCAAAAAAAAACGACAGAGTAATGCTGACCGAAACGCAAAAAGGATTAAAACAGTTTCAAACAGAGAAACTTTAATTTTTGAGCATTCCTCTGGTGACATGAATATTAAATGTGAACACTGTCAGTCCTTAAACTTCAAGTTAGAAACTAATCTATTTGACCGGTGGCAAGAAAGGGATTTTCTCAATGTTGCAAGTACGTAAACATTGTAGTTCCACTACTTGAGAAATATCCACCACTCTTGAATACATTATTGACTAATTAGCATCCAAATAGCAAACAGTACATGGATAGCATTCGATCCATTCATAGTTCGTTTGCTTTTGCGTCCATGAGAAACAAACCAATTGACTTGCCTGGACCAGGACTTTATTGCTTTCGACTTCATGGTCAAGTTTACCATCAAACTGGAACTTTGTATCCTTCTGACGGGAAAAGAAAGTTTGCTCAATTATATATACTTGATCCCTCAGAAGCCAGTTTGGCATGTTCAGAATGGAATAAAAGAGTTCCTGAGACCTTACTTAATGAAATGGGGAAACTATTTCAAGACATTAACCAATTTGCACGTAAAATAAAAAAATAATTGATGCAAGGCGAGCTTAAAAATGATGGAAAGATCTACACAAAAAATGTGTAAAAAGAGATCTTTGACATGTAAATTAACATTTTATTATTTAAATCATCTTTATTTATTGAGCTAGCGGTGGCTCTTAAGAAATGTATCACCAGTGGTTTCCTTCATTGCACTCTACTTTAAGCAATTAAGCAAGTAGAAGGGGGAAACCCCATGGGGCACTAAGCAAAGGGGCGTCCTCGCCACCTGCCCTGTGTAATTCAGTTTGAATTAGCAGACACCTTTGCACAAATCATTTTAATTACAATTTATAATATCTAGAACAGCGGTCATTTCATATGACCACCGAGCTCTCTAGTAAGGGCATATCAGAGCAGAAGCCTGTTGCTGCAGCCAATATCAGACTCTATTTAAGAACTCTCCAGTGGGTCCAAGATGGTGACATATGTAAACGCTGAGCTAGCACCTTCCCAAAAACCCATCCAACGTAACCCTTTACTTTGAACAATTCCTCCTGAAAGACAACTGAGAAACAATTAAAGAGCTTCGGCACAAGAAGTCAGAGAAAGAGAGACAGAGACAGAGGAAGAGGGATGCATAGAGAAACCTGAGGAACCATGACAGCTCTGCAGGGGGTGAAGGAACAGCTCAGGAACTAAGAGACCAGTGAGTTCCACTAATTTCACCACCCAAGCATGTGGATAGAAGACAGGAGCTACATCCACACTCTCTGGCCACCCACAGGATGCTGCAGCTCATCCACAGCCACCCCTCCTGGAGCAAAATACAACAGAATCATGAGAACAGCATAGCTTGTATGAAAGAGTTACTCTTCCACATATCAACCCAGCAGGTAGGTATGGCAGGGTGACACTTCACCCACTGAGCTGCATGTGCATGTGGGTCTCCCCCACCTACAAAGAGTGCAGAGCTAGCAAAACACTCTGGTACCAGCTGCAGGACTATTTGACCCAGAGAAAGTGCAGAGATAGTGGGTCACTATTGGCATTACCCCTCCTTGAAAATGGGAAGCCAGCAAGTGGGCTATGGTCTGCACACAGGATTGCCTGATCAGAGAAAGTGCAGAGAATGGGGGGTGCTGCTGCTTTCACTGGTCGGGCTGCTCTACTCAAAGAAAGCACAAAGCTAGCAAAACCTTGCAGCCCAGTGTGGAGTGAGGGGGGGCAATGCTGTGCTGTGCACAGGGCTGCCAAGCCCCAAGAAGGTGAAGAATGAACAAATTAAAACTGTGTGTTCACCCAGGCTACTTCACCAGGACAAAGGGTGGATGTAATGGGGGGTGAGATACAAGAAAGCAATCAGGTAACCCAGCACAGACCGTGCTCTGACAACAGATAATTAAAACAGGACACGCAGAGCACACACCACGCAGCCCCTTTTGCACCAGGCAGCCCTGCCCAGATTAAAAGGCAAGGAGGGCCTGACCAGGCGGTGGCGCAGTGGATAGAGCGTCGGACTGGGATGCTGAGGACCCAGGTTCGAGACCCCGAGGTTGCAAGCTTGAACACGGGCTCATTTGGTTTGAGCAAAAGCCCACCAGCTTGAACCCAAGGTCGCTGGCTCCAGCAAGGGGTTACTCAGTCTGCTGAAGGCCCGCAGTCAAGGCACATATGAGAAAGCAATCAATAAACAACTAAGGTGTTGCAACGTGCAATGAAAAACTAATGATTGATGCTTCTCATCTCTCTCCGTCCCTGTCTATCCCTCTCTCTGACTCACTCTCTGTCTCTGTAAAAAATAAATAAATAAATAAATAAATAAATAAATAAATAAAAAAAAAAAAAAAAAAAAAAAAAGGCAAGGAGGCTCACACAGCCCAGGTGGCCCATTCAGAACCCACTCCTTCAGGCCAGGTGACAGGACAGGCACTGCATGCACCTCCCCCCAATGAAAACCGGCAGGCTGAAACTACTCAACACACAATGTAACAAAGACAACCTGTTCAAGACTGGGTGAATGACTATTCCATTCAACTCAAAAAAAACAAAAACACACAGTCAAAGAAAATGGAGAGACAGAAGAATATACCCCAAAAGAAGGAACAAGAAAAAAA